>NW_002987848.1:421701-427029 GCF_000006295.1 Pediculus humanus corporis | reverse complement strand
AACAAACAAACGACAAAAAAAACAATAAAGGTATTGATGATAATAACCACGCACGTACACACTTAGCATAAAAAAAAATAAAAAAAAGCAGACACGCAGAGCAATAACAATAACAGTGAAAAGAAATAAATAGGTATATATGCAACGATGATGATAATAATAATGATGATGATGATGATGATGATGATGATAATGATAATAATAATAATAATAAAAAATCCGGGATAGATATAATATTAAAAATAAAATCCTTTGCATACGGAATTTGAAAATCTCATTGAATGTTTTTCCAGATAATTTAATGTTTAAATCGATCATCAATAACTATTTCTATCTCTCTCTCTCTCTTTCTGTTATTTGTTTTCCATACTTTTCTTTTTTTTTTTTTTTAAAAAAAAGGGTTAAAATTGATAATAATAATAATAATAACATATACGTACCTGACGTAGTGTTAAAATAAATTTTGCGTAACCTTTGAGTGTTGTTTTTTGGTTTCTTCCCCCCCGCCTCTCTCTCTTTCTCTCTTTTTAAAAATTTTGTTTTTTTATTTTATTGCTCTTTTTGTAGTTGTTGCTCTTGTTGTTGTTGTTGTTGTTTTTGCTGCTTTTTAAAAATTTAAATCTTAAAGATATTGATTTTGTGGTTGAAACGCCGCAAAACCGTTTTTAAAATTAACTTTATCTACGATTATCTACGTCATTCTCTCTCTCTTTTTTGGTATTTCTCTCTCTTTCTCTCTCTCTGGGATAGGGAAAAAACCTAGAAAACTTTTTGTAACGGATTTCGAAAAAAAAAAACAAAACAAAACGGGTAAAAAATTTTTTTACTTTTTTATCGTCATTTTTTCTCATCGGATTTCAAAAAAACCCTGGACGATCACCGAAACAACCGAAACAACAACAACAACAACAACAAACAAACAATAAAAAAGAGGAATTTTTTTTTTTTTAATTAATTAAAAAACGTTAATTAAAATCTTCCAGTATCGTCACTCTTTTTCCGTTTGTTCGTAATTTTTTTTATTTTATTTAAAGTTACGTCATGACACTTTTCATAATTTTAATAATATCCGTATCCGTTTTGTAAATTATCAATTTTTTTTCAATTTATTCATAAATTATAATTTTAATTGACATTTAAATTTAAAACACACGTGCAATGCGAATTATTTTTTTTTTTCTCTCTCTCTCACGTTTTGTTTTTTCTAAAACAATGATTATACAAAAAGTTAAAAAAAGAGAAAGAGAGAGAGCGAGAGAGAGAGAGATAATGCAAGTGTTATATAAAATTACATTGAAAAATTTTATTATTATTATTTATTTTATTTATTTTATTTTTTTTAATAAAATTTATACGTAATTCGAATTTAACCTTATTAATTTTCTTCTGCTTTTTTTCATTTTTCATAACTACAAACTCTATTTCGACAACAGGAAAAAAAAAAATAATTTTTTTCCTTTTTTAAAAGAATTTTCTAGAATTTTCATAACGAACTGGAAATTTTTTATTATTATTATTATTATTTATTATGTATTTTTTTTTTTGAGAGAGAGAAAATTATTATTATTATTATTAACAATTTTTTATCAGGAAAAGTTTTAAAAATTAATATTTACATATAATAAATTATTATTATTATTATTTTTTTTTTTACTCTCGTAAAGTTTGCAACAATGACGGCTAATTATATATACGTGGGATGAAAATGAGAAAATTTATAGAGAAAATGAGAGAATAAGATACGAGGAGGATGGGGAGGGGAAAAAAAATTTTTTTTGGAAAATATTAAATCACGCGTGAGTGAGTAAGTGCGTGTGTGCGTATAAAATTTTCCTTTTTTTTAAAGTCTAATTAATTAAAAAAAAAACCGTAAAAAATGGAGAGCGGAAATAAATAAAAAAAAAGTCAAATTCGTGGCTCGGCGAGATGAAGGTTAGACGAAAGAGGGAAGGAGAGGGGGTGGGGTGGAACGGATCCCGGAAAAGAAAAGGGATAGGATAGGAAGGAAAAAGGATGCCTCTGTAAACCTTTTTCTTTTTTTTTCGTGGGTCATTTTTAAGGTTTTGCTAAATAATTCAGTCAAAATTTTAAACATATTTTTTTAATTGGATTTAAATATTCATATAAGGTAAACATGCAAACACACGCGCGCGTGCGCGCGAATTCAAAAAAAATTTTTTTGTCTGTTTGTTTAATATTCAAATATATATAAAAGAATAAATTTTTGACTAAATAAATAATAGTTCGTTTGTTACGTTATTCATTTTCTTTTTTCACATCAACTTCCGGTTTTGAGCACCGTCGTCGTCCTTGTCGTCCTCGTCGTCGTTCTTTCCGTTTAAAGTAAAATAAAAAAAAAACATTTTGTTCGATTTGTTTTATTATTATTATTACTACTATTATTATTTATTATTTACTATTATTATTATTATTAATATTTAGAAAAATGTTAACGTCTTCTGCTATCGATTTAAATAACTAATAATAATTAAAAATGTGGAATTTTTTTTTTTCACATCGGAAGTGCGAATTTTTTTTTTTTTTTTAAATAAGAACAACGAGTTTACCACTCTCTCCTTTTTCCATCTCTCTCTTTCTCTCTCTCTCGTTATCTTCCTGCCTCTTTCTCTCTCTCTTTAAAAAAAAAAAACTTTTACCCTTTCGTAAATGGATTTATGAATAAAATGTCAGCATAAATTATATTGTCATGAAAAATTTGACGTAAAAAAGTTTTTTTTTTTTTTTTTTTTTTTATGCTTTCATCATTTTCATCTTTTTTTTCTTTCCTTCTTTTTTTCTTTCTTTCTTTTTTTCTTCCGTCGTAAAAGAAAATAAAAATAGTTTTATAGCAAGTCTATAAAAAAATGGCGCGAAAATTAAAAAAAAATTTAATTAATTAATTATTTTCATTTGGGAAGGAGTGAGAGAGAGAGAGACAAGTAGGGAGAAAAAAGAAAAACAAACTTTAATTCGTATTATAGCGTATTATAGCACGAAATTTTTAATTCCCCCCCGTTTCCCACTTCCGGTTCCATCCTCTTATCATTTTTTATTTATCAAATTCCCCCTCTTCCCCCTCCTACCCTTTCCCCGACTCCTTCCTAATCTCCATCAAAACAGAAAAAACTTTTTTTTTCTCTCTCTCTTTCTCCCTCTCTCTCTCTCTCTCTCTCTTTCTCCCTCTCTTTCTCCCTCTCTCTCTCTCTCTCTCTTTCTTTCATATCAATTGACGCGCGAAATGATAAAGAAATTTTTTTTTTTAAATTTCCATTCCGATCACGTACCTCTATAAAAAGCTATAATCGTAAAATTTAACCATTTCCGGAAAAAGGAAAAAATATGGACGACAATCGAATGAGGTACAAAAAAGAAAAAGAAAAAACAAAAGGAAAGAGACAGAATGAGAGAGAGAAAAACAAAAACGAAATAAAAGACAAAGAGAGAAATAGAGAGAGAGCGAAAATTAACCGGCGTCATAATAATAATGATAATAATAATAATAATAACAGTAAATTAACGTAAAAATTTACAACGGCTATAAAATGCCTACACGCTACATACATTTATGTATATATTTTCGATTAACCATAATCGATAATTAAAATTAATTTATAGCTCGCTATAATATAAATTTCGGTTTTTAAAAATTTCCTTTCGATTTAAAATTTTCCTCTTTTCGTATAATTAATTATGACGTAACTAGCAGAAGACAATTCGAAACAAAAACAAATTATTAATTTTTTTTTTTTAACAGGGAAAAATAATTTTTTTTAAAATATCGATATCATTTGTTTAATGAATTTCCGTTGATTTTTTTCATCGTTTCGTATTTACTAAATAATAATAATAATAATAATAATAATGATAATGATAATGATGATAATGATAATGATGATAATGATAATGATAATAAAAAAAGCTTTTATAGTTCTATAACTTTATAATATAAATTTTTAGTCATTAGACTAATCGGTGAAAAATTTTTTTTTCTTTAGGAATTTGGGATTTTTTTTTTACGCGCATGCGTAAACGGGAAAATTTTTTTTAAATGTTCTCGTTTTCTGTTTTTTTTTTTCAACTTCCGGTTTTTATATATTTAAAATTTTTTTTGTTTTTTTTTTAAATGAAAAATATAAAAGAAAAATTAAAAAAAAGAAGATTGTACGCGTGTATAATTTTATAGTTTTATTAATTTATTTATTTAAAAAATAATAATAATAATAATAGTAAAAGAACTTCCTAGAAATTTTTTAAAGAAAATTTATCGAACATCCGGTTTGGAAAGTGGGTGGAGCTTATTTTAAAAAAAATTTTTTTTTTTTTATTCATCTTTTTATAAATTGTGAAATACTTGAAACGTTTTTATTTATCAATTTTTTTTTTTTTACGCATTTTACATAAATCGCATTACTTATCATCATTATCATTATTATTATTATTACCATTAATATAATTTACGTAATAATAATAATAATAATTTTTTTTTTTTTAAATACGGAAAATTTAATTCTTTTGAAGAAGAGAAAAAAAATTTTTTTTTTCTAAGAACGTGTAAATAAGAAATAGAAAAGTTTATTATTATTATTATTATTATTATTTATATCGAACGTTAATAGGGGAGGCGGGAGAGGAGGAGGGGAGGGGATAAATTTTTTTTTCATTTGATTTAATCTGATGTGATTTTTGTCTTCTGCCTTTTTTTTTCCTATTTTATTCGTTCGTTTTTTTTTTGTTTTGTTTCCTTCTTGAATTTTTATTTTATTTATTATTATTATTATTACGGAAAAAGAAAAGAGGAAAATGGAGAAAAAAAAAGAAAAAAGAAAATAATGGAAAAAAAGGAAAAGGAAAGAAAATAAAAGGAAAGGAAAGGGGGAAAAAAGGACAAAGGAAAATTTTTATTCTTTTTTTCTCTTTCATACCATTATTATTATTATTATTTTCTTTTTGTACTTTTTATTGTTGCTTGCGTATCGAAACATTCGATCCTCGAAACACGTTTCCGGTGAATAATAGATATATATATTCTATCGATCAAGAAAAATCTAATGCCACGTATTTTTTTCTCTCTCTCACTCTTTCTCTCTTTCTTTTATTGCTTACGGCAATTATTATTATTTTCTCTTTTTTTCGCCTTATTACACGCAATTAAAATTGTGAAAACGTTTTTTTTTTCACTTTTTCCTCCATTTTTTTTTGTCGATGACGCCCGGAAAAAAAAAAAATTAACTTCCGGTTCGATCGTTTCAATTATTTTTTCGCGATATTTTGTTATATTGTTTGTTCGTTCGTTCGAAAAATAAAGAAAGAAACAATTAAAAAAAAAAA
>NW_002987848.1:419254-421313 GCF_000006295.1 Pediculus humanus corporis | reverse complement strand
GCTTTATTTATTTTATATATAAATAAATAAATTCGTTTTTCTTATCACTCTCGTTCCAGGTGAGTTGATAATAAATTCAAAATGGACTCCAGTCCATCGTCCATCCATCCTTTCCCTCATTCATTTATCTATTCTTCTTTTTTTTTTAGTCGTAGAAAACAAAATCAATATATAAATTTTTTATTATTATTATTATTATTACACCTCACGCATCTTAAAAATCACTATTATTATTATTATTATTATTTCGAAATAGTTTATTATTATTGTTATTCTTCTGCCACGTCGTTTACATTTTTCCCTTTTGATTCGTTTTCAACAGAAAAAAAACATAAATTAATAAAAATGGCGATAATAAAATAATTTAAAAAAAAAAGAAAAGTTTTAAAAATTGTCACTAGCAGAAGACATTTTTTTTTTTTTTTAATATGGAAGAATATACAAAAAAAAAAAAATAAAAATACCATATAAATGCGAAATAATAATAATAATAATTAAATTAGAAAGAGAGAGAGAGAGAGACAGAAAGAAAAGCTCAAATGAATCTATCAGTTTTTTTTTTTTTTGTCCTTCGTGGAAATTAATTTTTTTTCCTTTTTTTTCCTTTTCTTTCCATTTTTTTCCTTTTTTTTCCTTTTTTTTCCTTTTTTTTTCCTTTTTTATTTCCTTTTTCGCAGTGTTGCATAATTGCGTTTAATTGAATTTATTTAAATGTAAAGAATTTTTTTAATTTTAATTTTAATTTTCACCTTTCAGGTATAAACTTGGTTCTTAACAAAAAAAAAAAAAAAAATTGAATTTTTTTTCGTTGTTGTTTTCCGACGTTCGGGGAGACGAACGGGGAGCGGGGTGGGGGTAAAGAGAACGCGTGCGTGTATTTGGGGAGTCAAATTTAGTTACGAGATTATAAATCAACGTGACGTCATTTTCACCATATAAATTACTCACGTACTTGAAACAAAAAAAAAATTTCGGTTAAAATCAAATAAACGAAAAAAAAAGAAAACAAACGACTTACGGGGGGAAGGAGGAGGGGGAGGGAGAGGGAGAGGAGAATACGAAAAAGGGTTGTTGATTGTTTAAATTAAATTTAAGACTTTGGTTTATCAGCGTCATCATCACCTTATCAATGATAAGACAATTGATAACGAGGTGATGATTCACTGTAAAATAAGTATAATTGATTGATTGATTGTATTTTTTTTTCTCTCTCTCTCTCTCTCTCTCCTTCCGGAAACTTTTTTTCGTTTGTTTATTTGTTTGTTCGTTTGTTTGTCGGTGTGTGAAAATTATCATTCTTTTCAATTAAATTAAAGTTTTTCCTTGAAATTCAAGAAGGAAAACAAACGACCGTATTTTTTTTTTGTTATTGAAGAAAAAAAAAAAATTTTTTTTTGTTTTGTTTTTATTTCCGGTTGTTGTGGTTGTTGTCGGGGTTGTCGAGGTTGTCGAGGTTGTTAATGGTTTATTTTATTGTTGAAAGTTTTAAGTTGGAATTTACTATTATAAATGATATATATACATACACATATATATTTTCTTATTAAGTTTAAAGAATGAAATAAACAAAAGGGGGAGGGGAGAGGGAGGAGGTTGTTGTGTAATCAATATATATAGAATAAGAAAATTCAACCCTTTCTATTATTTAAGGCGATGTTGTTGTGAAAACAATAATAATGATAATAATAATTTCTTATTTTATTCAATGGAAATACCTTTTTTTTTATACCATTGTTATTATAGTAGTGGCAGCAGTAGTAGAAGTAAACATTAGTCGTTGAGAAATAAGGAGAGGGAGGAAGAAAGCGGAGAAGGGAGGGGAAAGAGGAAAAGAAAATTTTTTCTCTACCAAAGGTTTTAAATTTCATTTTTATCAAACGTAAAGAATATTTTTTTTTTTTTACCCGACATTTTATTTTTTTTATTTTTTCCTTTGTTCCTTTTTTTAGGGTTTTTTATTTTTTTAAAAAAAAAAAATTGTTGAGAGTTCTTCCGTTTGCACATTTGCACAATTTTTTTTTTTTAAGGGATGATTTTTTTTTTTTGGTTTTTTTAGAGG
>NW_002987848.1:405828-418958 GCF_000006295.1 Pediculus humanus corporis | reverse complement strand
TCTCCCCACACCTCCCCCCTCCAACCACCCACTCGATAAATTACCTATTCTGAGTTTTAAATTTTTTATCATTATTATTATTATTATTTCTTTTTTAATATGAATTTCACGTACTAATAAATTTTTTTAGTTTGCCAAAAAAAAAAAAATTATTATTATTATTATAATTTGAAAGGGATAACGGGGAGTGGGATAGAGTCAGAGAGGGGGAGGAAAGGAGGTACCACGTGGCTGTAGATTAAATCATAATAATAATAATATTTCGAACGATGAAAAATTTTTTTTATCAGAAGAAGCTTTTCTAATTCAAGTCATTTAATGTATATTTTAAACACAATCGTCATCATCGTAATGTTTGCTCCTCCCTTCTCCCACCCTGATTTTCCCAACATTCCTGTAATTAAAAAAAAGGGGAAGGGGGAGGAACAGGACACATTCTCAAATAAAAAAAAAAAAAGAAAAAAGATTTTTACTTTCTTTCTTTATTTAAAATTTTTATTTTTTTTTTAGATAGTTCGAATACTCGTACGGATTTTCCAGTAAACAAATTTTCTAACGTTGGCAACTCTTTTCTTTCATTTAAAAAAGAACCAAATTTATCAGAAATTTATAATAATGATAATAATAATAATAGTAATAATAATAAATTAAAAAGTAATTTTTGGCCCATTAAAGAAAGAAAGGAAAAATAAATAAATATTTGGGGTGAGGTTTTCTTTTTCCCACAAAGGGATCGTTAAATACCGAGAATGAAAATTTTAAAATAAAAAGAAAAATCATGTTCAGACTCCTACTACTCCGACCACTACCACCACTACTACCACTACTACTAATTACACTTTTGTTAATTATAATACACATAAACTAAAATAAGTAAAACTTGTGGAAAACCGCCAAAAAAAAAAAAACTACAAATTAATTTATTATATTTAAAAAAAAAATTTTTTATTATGAAAATTTTCCTCGAAAAATAATCCTTTTGGAATCCCTCCAGATCTTACATACATATATGCGTGAGTGTGCGTGTTTGTTTAAATTTAAATTGTACGAAATTCGATTAATCGATTTATCGATGGTAATTAAAATTTCCAAGTCCGAATGATTTTTTTTTCGTTTTTTTTTTCTTTTTTTTTTAAAAATTTTTTTCATAAAAAGAAGAAAAT
The DNA here is from genome assembly GCF_000006295.1 of Pediculus humanus corporis. Classification (NCBI taxonomy): domain Eukaryota; kingdom Metazoa; phylum Arthropoda; class Insecta; order Psocodea; family Pediculidae; genus Pediculus; species Pediculus humanus. Next base: position 417,795 of record NW_002987848.1, on the reverse strand, counting down.
TTTTAAGAAAGAGAGGAAGAGGGAAAGGAGAGGAAAGGGGAGAAGAAGGAAAAAGGAAGGGGAATGGGGAGTGGGGGGAGAGTGGTAAAATTTCCCACGTGTAATTTATTACTTTTCTTTCCCTTTTTTTTTCTTTCTTTCTTTCTTTCTTTTTCTTCAATTTACAACAATAGGCCGAAATCAATTTAAATTTATTAAAAAAAAAAAAAAAAAAAAGGTGGGAGTGTGGAGGGTGATAAGGGTGGGGGGGAGAAGAAAGAAAAAAAAATTTTGCTGCGGGTAATTTTTATTAAAAGGAAAAGTTTTCATTCAAAATGGCTACGGCTATACGAATGGAGGTAGCAGGCAAAAAAATTTTCCTTTTTCTTTTCACCTCCCCTCCCTCTCTCCCATCCTCCCCCCCGTTTTTTTAACATTTTCCTGTTGTTGTCGTTGTCGTTGTTGTTGCTGTCGAATTTTAAATTATTTTTTAAACAAATTTATATTTAATAATTGAAAAAAAATGGAGTATTTGTTTCTTATTTTATATAATCTCATTCGATCTTTTTTTTTATTTATCTTTTCCTTTTTTTTCCTTCCTTCCTTTTAAATTGGCTATTTTTTTAAATGAGATTTCACTTTTCAAATATCGTCTGCTCAACACAAACAAACAAATCCAAAAAAAAAATAAAAAAAAAAAATAAAACCTCGACTCGACTCGTTTTTTAATTTAACTTATTCACGGCTTATGAACGTTAGCTTTTTTTTTTTATTACCCAAATTATTTTTATTATTATTATTATTATTTCCGGTAAGTTTTCCATTTCTATTATCTTACACAAACTCAAAAATTTTATTCTCATTATAGTTATAATAATAATAATAATAATAATGATAAGGTTATTCACGAATTCGTTCTTTTTATCAGCAGTACAAAAAAAAAAAGAAAATAAGATTATTATTATTATTATTAGTAATTTTTTTTTTATTGCGATTATTACTCTCGTAAAAGACGACGATAAAATATATTTTTACAGGATAGTCTTGTTTTATTTATTTTTTTTTTTTAACGCGGTAAGTTAAACGTTGTAATGACGTCATCAAATATAAGTGTCGGTAGTAAAATGTAAACAATGATTTTAAAGGGGAGAATTTCGCGGAAGGGAAGTTTTAACGGAATCGTTAATGTCGACGAATTTTTTTCTTTTTCTTTCCCCTCTACCTCTCCCTGTCCTTCTTTTTTTTCTTTTTATCTTATCGAGAATATTTTCAAGGCCAGATGAGAAAAGATAAGAAAAAAAAAATAAATAAATAAAATTGGAATTAAATTTTTTGTAAGTAGCCAAAAGACAAACGTCTGACCTAATTTTGTTTTTCCCCCTTTTCTATTATTATTATTAATATTATTATTATTATTATTATTGTTGTTGTTGATGAATTTGTATGTGCGCGATTGTTTTCACGCACCGGAAATGAGTGTCAAAATATTTTTTTTTTTTGGGTAATATAAGGAAAAAATTTCGATGGAAAGTTTTTTTTTTTTTTTAATTCGAATATTTTTACGTGCGTGAGCGTAAAACCGCCGACAGAAAAAAGAAAAAAAGGGCAAAAATTTAAAAGTGACAAACCGCATTTGCTACAGTTCGCACTCGTTAAAACCGCAGCAAAAAAAAAATGAATAAAAAAAAAAAAACAATTCGAATTTAATTTAAAATTAAACGTGTGAAAACGTAAATAACGAAAGAGTAAAAAAAAAAATCGTGTTCCCCCTCCCCCATCCCTACCCTGCCCCATCCAACATTTTTACCTTTTCTCTAGTTCAATCCTACCATCGCCTACCGCCTCCCCCCCTGATAATAACACTCCTACCCCCACCACCACCACCACCATCATCGTTTCTTTCAATCTCATCACTATTCTCGCCGTAACCGAAACCCTTTTCCGCTTCTTTCATCGTCATACACCCAATTCAACCTCCACCACCATCATCCCCGCCACCGCCACCACCACCACAACCACCACCACAACCACCACCACAACCACCGACACCACCTCCGACCTCTCCCCCCATCCGAAAAAATGCTTCGAACCGAAATGAAAGTCATTTGCACTCTCAAATGCAATTCACATTTTCACATAATTTAGTCATTTTTTTTTTTTTTTTTTTAAATTGCTTTCCGACGCCATTTTTATTTTTTTTTCTCCGCCATTTTTTTCATCGATTTTTATTATTATTATTATTATATTATCACTTTATATATATTTATATATTTTTTTTTGGAAAAACGTTTTTAAAAAAAAAAAAAAAGAAAAATTTTTTTTGAGTAACGGATTTGTGACGTCATTTAATTCACGTCCATCTCTCATATGTACGTATTATTATTATTATTATTATTATTATTATTATTATCATCATCATCATCGTTTCTCACCTTTTAACGGTCAAACCATTAAATTTTTTTTACAAATTAAATTATCGAAAAAAAAAGGAAGAAAAAAAGGTTGAATATTATAAATGTGCCATTTTCACTGATCGAAACAGGAACAGACGAACGGACGAACGAACGGACTGAACAGGGACTCGATTGATTTTTGAATTTCATTAAAAACCTTTTTTTTTATTCCCGGAGAAAAATAAGGAAGAGATGGGAGGTGGGAAGGGGTGGAAAAAGGGGGAAGGGGTATATACATTTATATATATATAATTTTTTTTTTCCTTTCTCCAGTTTATTATGTTCGTCTGTTTTTTATTATTAAAAAAAAAAAAAATTAATTTGCACTTTTTAATGCTAAAAAAAAAAATTTCCATTTACAAAACCTGGAATTCCTTCTCTTCCCTCCTCCTCCTTCTTCTCCTCCTTCTCTTTCCCCTCCTCCCTCCTCCTCCTTCTTCTCCTCCTTCTCTTTCCCCTCCTCCCTCCTCCTCCTTTTCCTCCTCCTTCTCTTTCCCCTCCTCCCTCCTTTTCCACGTTATTCCCCTTTCCTTTTATTTTTATTTTTTTATATTTTCAATTTGTTGGGTTAAGATCGATGAATAGATTTTAAAATCGTTTCGACTTTTAACCTGGACAAAAAAAAAATTCAACATGGAAACGAAAAAAAAAAAAAATTATTACCGTAATAAAAACAAAAAAAAAAAAACAAAACAAAAAACAAAAACAAAAATTCTATTTATAGCAAAATACGCGAACGCATAAAAAAAAAAAAAAAAAAAATTGACACGAACCGCGCGTTTGATTTATAGCAGAAAAAAAAATAAAATAAAAAAATTTTTTTTTTTTTATTTTCTCCCCCGATTTTTTATTATTATTATTTTTTTTCTGTTGCTGTTGTTGTTGTAGGATTTTCATTTCCTTTTCCTCTTCTTCGTCCCACGTCCGCCATTTTGAATTTTAAACCTTTTTTTTTTTGTATACGTTTTGAACTAAACGATTCGCAGTACCTGAACGCACAAATCATTCGACGAAACAATTTTAGACTATAAAAACTTTTTCTTTTTTTTTTTTAATTTGGATTTATGTTCGTGCGAATGATTGATTGATTGAATGATTGAATGAATGAATGAACAAAATTCGATTATGTGAATTTTTTTTTTCCGCATACGGTAATAAAAAAAATATTTTAAAAAGAAATTTTTCTTTTTTCGAATTAAGAAATAAAATTTTCTCCCGGGAAAAGAAAAAAAAAATTTTTTTTGCTGTTGCTGTTGTTGTTACTGTTGTAAAAAAAAATAAAATTCAAAATATTTTTATTTTTTTTGTGAGGGGAGAGAGTGGGGGGAAGGGATAATGTTTAAGAAAGCGGAAATTGAAAACTGAGAAAATAATTTTTTTTTTTTTTTGTATCGAAGGAGAGAATACGAGAATGGGGGGGAGGAGAAGGAAAAAAAATGGTGGGAGGAGGGTTAGAAAATGAAAAAAATTTTTCATTTTTTCCCCACTCCTTCTACCTACCCCGTTCCCACCCAAACGAGGTACGATTTCGATATACCTGAAAAAAAAAAAAAATTTTATCGGGTGTTTTGATTTTTACTTTGCGTTAACCTCGCTGTTGTTGTTGTTGAGTAAGGCAACAGAAGGGAGGGGAAAGAGAGAGGAAATAGGTGCATAAAATTTCGTCTGCTTATTTTTTTCCCCCAAAAAAAAAAAAAAAATTTACAAAAGGTATCGAAGCGTAAAAAAATATTTATTTATTTATTTTTTTCTACCCACGTATATTTTTTAATTTAAAATTTATCAAAATGAAGCAGAAGAAAAGCAAAGGAAAATTTTTTTTCTTCTGCTTTATTTAAAAAAAAAAAAAGATGAAAAACTTGAAAAAGTCAAAAAAAGAAAAAAAAGTCATTTTCACATGTTTAAAAGGAAAGAAAAAAAAAAAATTCTTTTGTCACTCTTTCGCTTTTTTCTTCACTTTTTCCCCCTCCCCCTTTTTTTTTGTCTACTTCCACTTTTTCCGTTTGTACTTTTTCCAGTTTTTTTTTTTTTTTTTGGAAAATATTTTTTGAAAAGAAAAAAAAAAAGAAAAATTTTTTTCTTTTAAATGTAAAACAATACCGCGTGTGATTTTTTTATTTTTTATTTTTCTGATTCCACGTTTTTTTCCTTTTTTCTTTTGTTTATAAAGTTTTAAAAAACGTGTAAATAATTTAATTTTAAATTTATTCAAATTACGATATTCGAGAAAATTATTTATTTAAACTTTAAATTTTTTAATTTTTTTTTCTTTTATGTTTTCTTTTGGATTCGATTTTTTTAAAATTTATTTTTACTTTTTATTAAATCGATAAATCGATAATCGATGAATCGATTATCAATTATTGTTATAATTTTATAAAAATTTGTATATTCGAGTATATATTTTTTTTATATCGGGGATCTCTGATTTTGTTTTTTAATAGAAAAAGTTATTTCTTAATCATAAAAAAAAAGGTTTTTCCATTTTCTTGAAATTTTCTTCCTTTTTTTCCTTTTTCCTTTTTCCCAAGTTTTTATTATTGATGATGAAAAAGGTTTTCTCTCTCTCTTTTTTTTTTTTCCTTTCTTTTTTAATCTGAAATCGTTGAAAGTTCTTCTGAATTGTCAGTCACATTTCAACTTTTCATTGTTAAAAAAAAAAAAATTTCTAGTGTTTGATTTTGGCTTGCCATCTTTTTCTCTCTCTCTCTCTCCCTCTCTCTTTTTTCTCTCATTTATCCTCGTCATCAAAAATAAAAAAAAAAAATTTTTTTTTTTGTGATGCACATACCTTAAATTTCGAATCATTTTTCTATTTACATGATACTCGCGCTCTACACTCAAACGGTCGAGTGGAACGAAATACAAATTTTTTTTTTAAATCGTAAAATTATTTAAACGTTTTACCTCTTAAACACTGAAATAGATAATTAATTAAAAAAAAAGAAAAAGTTCAATGACCTTAACGCAATGATAACCCGAAAAAAAAATTTTTTCTCATCGGATGATAAATAAAAATCAAAAAAAAGGAAAAAAAAACTTTTTTAAAAAAATTTCGAAAATCGGTAATCATCGGTAATCATCGTTAATCATCGTGTACGAACGTATTTATGAATTATTAATTTCAACCAATCAAATTCGTTTATTAATTCCCGCCAATGGTATCGGTGATTAATATCGACCAATCAGATTTATTCATACAAAAAACCTTTTTTTTAATAATTTTCCTTTTCCGCGAGTCTCGTAAACATGCATCGGACGTTTCGGAAAATTTTATTTTTTATTTTTTTAGGAAGGGGAAAAAAGGGTGGGTGGGAGGCGCGTGGTTGGAACTCAATTAAAATTTTGTTAATTGTAAAAAAAAAAAAAAAAAAAAAAAAAAAACTTGATGTGAAAATATTATTATTACTAATAACGTTTTTTTTTGGGGGGGGAGGGGGTAGGAAAATTGAAAAAAAAATTTTTTAAATGAAATTTTCGTCTCATTAAATTACTATGTAAAAAATATTTTCCCCCAAAAAAAATTTTTTTTTTTTCGAAGCAATTTTTTAATTGAATTTTTTTTTCGTTACGATAAATCCTTTCATATTATTATTATTATAAATATTTTTATAATATTAATAATGATAATAATAATAATAATAATATAAAAATATTTTAAATTTTTTTAATTATGAAAACAAGCAGAAAAAAAATGGAAAATTCCAGAAAAATGAATTTTTTTAAAAATAAATTTTCTTCATTTTTTATTTAAAATTCATCATTATTATTTTACTGTGTGTGTGTATGCGTGTGCGCGTGTTTACATACATATTCGTTAAACGATTATTAAAAGGAGAACGTTCTAGAATTATTTTGCGATTTTTTTCTTTTAAAAAATCTTTCGTTTCTCTTTGTCTTGCTTCCATGATTTGTGTCGAATAAGATTAGAGTAAAAAAATCTCGCGGAGAAAAAACATTTTTGACGGGAATAAGATAAATGAATAATTTTTAAAACGTGTCGTCATTTGAGAGATTTTTTTCGATCTCTCATCCTCTCCCTCTCTCTCTTCCTCACTTACCCCCCCCCCCAAAAAAAAAAAAAACTGGAAAAATGTAGCAGACGGAATTAGAAAAGAAAAGAAAATTTCGAATTTACGATAAATTTTTTTAAAAAACAATTAACGTTTTAATAATTTTTTTTTAAAGTGACATTTTATAAAAAATGATAATAATAATAAAGGAACGTGGAAAAAGAAATAAAATAAATAAATAAATATTACCTGAAGGTTACTAATTACGTACCAGAAATTTATTCAAAAGAGGGTAAAAATATTATAAATTAAAATAGCCTTAAGAAAGGCTTTAATTAAAATTATTATTTTAAATATTATATTACGTTTGTTATAAAAACCCTCCTTTCTTTTAAAAATAATAATAATAGCAAAAATTATTTGAAGCAAAAAAAAAAACTATTATTAAATAATAGCAAAAAAACGAGGGGAAGAGGGGAGACGAAGGGAAAAAAAAATCTACAAAACGAAAATTAAAAAAAAAAATTTTTTTTTTATTATTTCCCAATCATTATTAATAAATTGAAATTAATAATTAACTAAAAAGAATAATAATAATAATAATAATAATAATAAAAGCCAACGGCCATAGCGTGCTGGTCACACCGGTTCCCGTACGATCACCGAAGTTAAGCAGCATCGGGCGTGGTGCAAACTTGGATGGGTGACCGTTTGAGAACGCCACGTGCTGTTGGCTTAAAAGAGCAAAAAAAAAAAATGAGAACAAGACAAAGTAAGAACCAAAAACAAAATCTTGTTCTACTGTCGACCTGAGGCAGCTCGACGAGAACGTGAATTTCACTGCTTCTGATCCTGGCCACTCCAAAGATGTTAGTCACTGGAGCCCAGTTCAGGAGACAAATCGTTCCCATCGAATAAAGATGGACTCAGGAAGACCTTCAAGAATTGATGTGGTGCTATCTTATAATAAGTGGCACCACCGAAATTCGAGTATTTGTCCCTAAGGAATCGGGTAGAAACCTCGGATAAATACTTAAAAAAACTCCGACAAGTAGCCTTGTCGTGTTTAATGGTGGATAATAATAATAATAATAATATATATTATATAATATTGTTCTAGAACAATTTTAGAAATTTGAAAAATTTGAACACGGGGTGGGGGGAGGGAAAAACAAAAAAAAAAAATTTTTTTTCTCTCACGCGAATTTACGACGAGACGAATCGTTCGTACGTACGATTTTTTAAAATTTTTTCCGGGTTTTTTTGATTATAGGTCACGTGATGTAAACGAAATGACGTAATGAGTTTAAAAAAAAGTAAACAAAGATACAGAGAGGGAGGAAAGGAGGTAGAGGGGGGAGTAATTGAAACGGGATGAGAATAGAAAACAATCAAAAAAACGGGTTTGATATATATATATATATAACCCATTTTCCCGTTTCCTTTTTTTTTCTCCCTCCTCTTCTTCTTCTCCTCCCCACCTCTATTTTTTTTCTCCTTCTTCTTCCCATAATTTTCTTTTCTCTTCCTTTTTTCGTGTTATTTTTTTTTTTCCAATTCAATTTTAAAAAGGTTTTCATTGGCCATTCAATATTCTTTTTTGCACCTGACAAAATTAAATTTATAAAAAAAAAATTCGGATATTATTATTATTATTACTATTATTATTATTATTATTATCCACCATTAAACACGACAAGGCTACTTGTCGGAGTTTTTTAAGTATTTATCCGAGGTTTCTACCCGATTCCTTAGGGACAAATACTCGAATTTCGGTGGTGCCACTTATTATAAGATAGCACCACATCAATTCTTGAAGGTCTTCCTGAGTCCGTCTTTTTCGATGGGAACGATTTGTCTCCTGAACTGGGCTCCGGTGACTAACATCTTTGGAGTGGCCAGGGTCAGAAGCAGTGAAATTCACGTTCTCGTCGAGCTGCCTCAGGTCGACAGGAGAACAAGATTTGTTTTTTGGTTCTTACTTTGTCTTGTTCTCATTTTTTTTTTTTTTTTTTTTTTTTTTTTTTTTTTTGCTCTTTTAAGCCAACAGCACGTGGGGTTCTCAAACGGGCACCCATCCAAGTTTGCGCCACGCCCGATGCTGCTTAACTTCGGTGATCGTACGGGAACCGGTGTGACCAGCACGCTATGGCCGTTGGCTTTTATTATTATTATTATTATTATTATTATTATTATTATTATCTTAAAGTGAAAACGTATTGCGCACATTTTCTAGGTCACAGATTCGAAAGAAAGAAAGAAATAATAATAATAATAATGGGAAACGATTTTCGAAAAGGAAGATATAACAAAAAAATACACGCACACGCACACACACGCACACATTATTTCCCTCACCCCCTCTTACTCTTACTCTCCCCTTCTCTTCTTTCCCCTCCTCACCTCTCCAACCTTTTCTTTCAGACAAAAAAAAAAAATAAAAAAAAATAAAAATAAAAGGCCGTTGCACATTTGTTCAAAATGGTGAACCTTTCAAAGGAAATCGGTTGTAATATTATATTTTTGACACTTTAAAACTGATTTTCCTTTTTTTTTTTTCCTTTTTTCTTTCTTTCTTTTATGTTATGTTTTTCTTTATGAAATTTCAAATATGTCAATTTTTTCTTTTCTTTTCTTTTCTTTTATTATTATTATTATTATTATTATTATTATTATTATTATTATTATTATTATTATTATTATTATTATTATTATTATTATCATCATCATCATTGTATCTTTTCGAAAAAAAAAAAATTTTTTTTTTCTTTTCTTTTTACGAACGTAAATAAATAAAAAAAAAGGAAGACGAAAAATTTTTTTCCCTTTTTTTCCTTTTTTAAGAAAGAAAATGAGAGAGAAACAAAGAGAGAGAAAAAGGAAGAGAAAGAGAGAGAGGGGAAAATATCAATACGTAAAATAAAATAAATAAAAAAAAGGAAAAGTCGAAATATTAAATATTACGTAAAAGTATGAGAAAAAAAGGAAAAAAAGGGAAAATTTGCACGTGCATAAGTTAAACGTAGGATCTACAAAAAAAACCGGAAACGTAATAATAATAATAATAATAATAATAATAATAATAATAATAATAATGATAATAATATTTTACAATTTCGTATAAAAACGGAATCGACGACGACGGTCGGATTTTCACGTTGAAAAAAAAAATTTCGATTAAAAATATAGCAAAAGTTTATAGAGAGCGTTTTTTTTGTAAAACTGTAAACGATTACGCAATAAATGTCGGAGTGACGTCATTAAAATTATTTCCCCCTCCCCCGTTTTTTTTTTTTTTAATTTTGTTTTTAACGTTTTTTTGATCTCTTCGTTAAATAAAAAAAAATTTTTAAACTTAATCCAGTGATTGATTTTTTTTTTTTTTTTTGAAAACGTTTATTACACGCTATAATTTTTTATAGCGCTTTAAAAAAACAAACGACGTATTAAATATATAGATAGATATATATAATGCGTAAAACCGATAAATTAATATTTTTTTGGAATTTAATTCCTGGAACGGATTGCCTGGATCGTAAGAAGTTAACGATTCGGATTAAAAAAAAAAATGATATTTTTTTATTTTTATATTTTATTATTTTTTTTCCAGGTAAGAAAATGATTTGAATTTTTTTTTTTATTTCCTGGAGAAGATTCTATGAGATGAAGAGATGGGTTAATTTTTTACTTCCGGTAAATGTTCCAGAACGTAAGTTAAATTTATTCGGATTTGTCAATTTTTCCTTTTCTTTTCTTTTTTCCATTCCTTTCCTTTTTTTTTTTTTGTAAGGAAAAATACGAATAAACAAAACGGAGAAATTGAAGTGAAAGAGAGAGAGATAGAAAAACTGGAGAGAGAAAAAAAAATCTGGAAAAGACGAAAATTAAAAAAAAAAAAAAAAAAAACTTTATTAACTTTTTGACTTTAATGTCGTTTTTTTGTGATTTATAGGTTTTTTTTCTCCAGTTTTTTTTTTATTTATTTTCATTCGCGTTGGAGAGAGAAGGAAAGAAAGAAAGAATAAAAGGAAAGAGAGAGAGAGAAAGAAAGAACGAAAACGATAATCAAATTAATTGATTTTTCAAGAATTTTTTTTTCTTTTTTTTCCCCCCCAATCGGATTTTGTCCGTTGAAACGGTTAATTTTTCTTTTTCCGGGGGTTTTTTATACGTCACACAAACAAACAAACAAACAAACAAACAAACGAATAAAAAGAATGAAAACGAAAAAACGTTTCTTATCAACTGATAACGCAACAATAATAATAATAAAAAATAGAGAGAAAAAAAAGAAAATTTTTTTATTTTTAAATATAAAAACCAAACCGATCACGTGGTTTCGTAATTGTTATTATTATTATTATTATTATAATAGATTGATTCGATTTCTTGATCGATTCATTGATCGATCGATCGATAAAATCGATCAATCGTTTTTTTTTTATTTCTCTTATCGGAATTTAAAAAAAGGAAAGAAAGAAAGAAAGAAAGAAAAAAATATGGCCGGAAAATTTTTTATCAGTAAATTAAATTCGTATCTTCAAACCGACCGTATTTTATTACCTTTAAGCTTTTTCACTTTCGATCTTTTATTTATTATTATTATTATTATTATTATTATTATTATTATTATTATTATTATTATTAGGGTAACAAAACAAAATGGAGAAAAATTTTTAAAAGGAATAGAAGAAGAAAAAGAAAAAAAAAGAGAGAAAAAGTCACGCGATTTGAAACAAAAAAATAGAAAAGATTTTCAGGTTTAGTTTACGATTGTGCGTGAGAACGTGCGTGAGTGCGTGAGTGCGCGGGGGAAAACGTTTTCGCCTTTTTTTTTTTTTAAACGTAATATTTTTTATTTAAAGAAAAAAAAAAAAAGGAACCTTAAATTTTCTTACCGAATTCGATATATTTTAATTTACAAGACAGTAAAAATGCCTCGAAAGAAAATAAAGAATTTATTTTGTTGTTGTTTGAGTTTTCGCGTCTCGAACGAGATTTCAATCGGAAACGTGACGTCACGATGAATTTTCACAAAATTAAAAAGGAAACAAGAAAATTGTATACAAAAAATTAAAATTTTATCATCATAACCTTTTTATATATATCGAACACGATTTGTTTTTTTTTTTTTTTTTTTGAATGTTGGTAAAATTTAAAACGATGACGAAAATGTGAGACTGAAAATGTGTAGAAAAACGATGATTACGATTACGATGACGATGACGACGACGACGACGACGATGAATTTTCCATTTTCCTTTTGTTTTTTTCCTTTTTTTTTACGAGTTTTCTTTCATTGTCTTCGTTTTCTCAAGCGACCTTTTTTTTTTTCTTTTTTTTTTCCTTTGTTTAATAAAACTTAAAAATTCGAATGGCTTTGCAATAAGTTTTATCCGAAAAAAACAAAAAAATTACGTGAGTTAGAGTTTTAATGTGGTTTTTCTTTCCCCCTCCTCTCTCCCCCCTCTCTCTTTCTTTTTACGGTAGTATTCTACGTTTTTTTTTTACCTTTGACCTTT
>NW_002987848.1:400654-405808 GCF_000006295.1 Pediculus humanus corporis | reverse complement strand
ATTTAAAAAAAATAAAAAAAATTTTAATTACAATTACGTCGAAAAATCGATCGACGAATTAAAATCCGAGGAATTATTTGATTGGCCGTTGGCGATTTGTGACGTCATAATCTTTTTCCCCTCTTATTTTTTAAAATAATAAAACGATTCGGATAATGACGGTAAAAACGGATTTTCTAAATAGGATGATGATGATTTTAATTTGATGTTTGTTTTGTTTTGTTTGTTATGTTTGTTTTGCTACTTTTTCGATTGTTTCTAAAAAACAATTTTTTTACCGTTAAAATTTATGAATTATAATGTCGACGGTGGTAATAATAATAATAATAATAATTACATTTAAAAAAAAGGAAAGAAAAGAAAATCCCGAAAAAAAAAGAAATTTCAGTTCGATTCATTTCCTTTTTTTTTGAGGACGGAAGGGAAAGGGAGGAAGACAAAAGAAAAAGGAAAAAAAGGAAAAAAAAAAATTCTTTTTTGTGAAAAAAAACGAAGCAGAAGAAAATGACGAACGACAAAAAAAAATTTTTTTTTTTTTTATTGTTCGTTAATCGCAAATTGAAAATTTTCCTTTTTTTTTTTTTTTAAAAAGGGATTTAAACGAAGGAATCAAACGATTCTTAATTACCAAAAAAAAAAAAAAAACAGGGTCGTAATAAGGGTAAATTTTTTAATTTAATTCTAATATTTTACGCGTTAAATATAAAAGTGATTAATGAGTTATTTAATTATCAAAAGGTTATCCGTTATGCGTTTATTGTAAAAAAAAAAAAAAAAAAAAAAACCCGCGAAAATTTAATCCGCCATTTTTTTTTTTAAATTGACCGCCAAAAAAATAAATTTTAAAAAAAAAGTTTTTAGGCTTTTAATGTGTAAGAGAGAGAGAAAACAAAACAAACGATTTTTAAATTTTGTTTTTCCGAAAAAGAAAAACTTATTTTCCAGAAAACGGAAAAACAAGAAGAAAAAATAGGGAAAACTTTTTCTCCAGCAGCAGAAGAAAAAAAAAAACAAAATTTAAACAAACTAAAATGTATTTAAGCCAAAAATTGGTTTTGCCATTAAAATTTCGATGAAGTTTTACCCCATTTTCTTTTTTCCCGAATGACTTTTAAACCCCTTCCCTTTCCCTTCCTCCTCCCATTAACAAGAAGAAAAAAAAATGGAGGGAAAAAGTTTATCGAATTTTAACTTCCGGTATTCGCGTAAATAATCGTCGCAGCAAGAACTCGCATGAAAAAAAAGAAAAAAAATCTTATTATTATTATTAATTTCTTCTTTACGGTTTCTTTTATATAATGATGATGATGATGATGATGATGATAATGATAATACCGCATAATTTAAGTGTTAAAATATATATATATATAAGGAATAAAAATCAAAGATTACAGTTGAATGAGTTTTCACATCGGGGGTTGGGGGATTTTTATGGTTTTTTCCTTTTTTTTTTTTTTTTGCGGATTTGATGAGTTGTGAATCCACTTTAATGGGGGTTAGTTACTACCATGAAAGGGGATGAAAAAAAGAAGATTTTAGTAAATGGTTTTTATATTACGGGGATAAAAAAAAAATAATAATAATAATGAAAATGAAAATAAAAATGATGACGACGATATCGTGTTAAATGTTATGATCTTATCGAGACACCAAAAATAATAATAATTTAATTATAAATTTATAACGTTGAAAAAGACAAAATTTTATTTTAAAAAGGTGAAGAAAAAGGGAGGAAGTGAAGAGAGAGAATGAGGAAAAGGGGAAAGAAAGAAAGAGAGAGAAAAAGAAAGACAAAGAAAAAAGTTAAAAGAGTAAAATGAAAGAGAGAGAAAGGAAGAGAGAAAAAAAGGGATAAACGAGTGATAGAAAGAAAGAAAGAGACAAAGAGAGAGAGGAAAGAGACAGACATAGAGAGAGAGAGAGAGAGAGAGGGAAGAGACAGAGATAGAGAGAGAGAGAGAGAGAGAGGCAGGAAGAAAGAAAGAAAAAGAAAAGAAAAATTAAGTTTCATTCGCGCGAAATTAAAACAAGAAAAAGTGGATGAGGTGGGAAGGGAGGAGGAGGGTGGAGAGGTGGGAAAAAAAAGAAAAACGTGGAAGAAGACAAAAAAAGAAAAAATTTAATAATATTTTTTTTTATTTTTTCGTGGCATCAAATTGACGGATTTTAATTGGCAATTTAAAATTTGAAATGAAAATTGCAACCATTTTTCACGTCAATAAAAAAAAAAAAGGAAAAAAAAAGAAAAATGAGTTTTTAGCGAAAATTATTATTATTATTATTATTTCATCTTAGATTTTCTTTCAAGGTTTTCTTTTTACCTTTACTCTTTCCCCCGGTTTACCCACATTCTCACTTTTCTCAGTTCCCCTGACAGTTTTCCATAGGACAGATTTTTGATTTTTGTTCGCCTGGGAAACTTTCGATAAGGTTCAACAAAAAATTTTCTTTTTCCATTAATTTTTTTTTTTTTTTTTTTTTTTGGAAAACTTTTTAAAAAATTGATTTTTTTTTATTACTGGAATATAAAAAATTGTTCCAGGAAAAAAAAAAAAATTTTTTTTCCCTGTTCGTTCACATTAACGACGATTAATCGCTTTGGAATATTTTAATTTTATTTCCGTTAACCCGAAAAAAAAAAATTTTCTTTCTCATTTTCATAAAATTAATTTCAAAACTTTTTATTATTATTATTATTATCGTCTGCTAAATACTTCGACGATAAATAAATAACCAACCAAAAAAAAATGGCGGAAACGAAGGTATAATATTTAAAAATTCGTCGTCGTTATTCATAACAAAGCAAAAATATTTTTTTGATAATAATAATAATAATAATAATAATTTGAATGAAAATTTAGGTTTTAAACCGTCTTTTCTTCGCATTATTAATTTCAAAAAAAAAGGAATTATCGTATAAAACGCAGGGAGGCAAACATTCCAAAAAAAAAAAAAAATTAAAATGAATAAATAAACAATACACGTGAAAACAAAATAAATAATAAAATTAAAATCCGATTAAAAAAAATTTTTTTTTTGTCGTTTGTTAATAAAAGACAATAAAATAATAATAAAGTCTCTTATAAACAGCGAAAAAGAGAGAGAGAGGGAAGAGATAAGGGGGGTAGGATATAAAGAGATACAACGAAGAAGGGAAGAAGGAACAAAAAAGGGGGAAAAAGTAAAAAAAATAATAAAAAAAGAAGAGGATAGGGAAAAGGAGAGAAAATAAGAGAGAGAGAGAGAGTACGAAAGATTATAGCGAAAAGAAGAAAGGGAGAGAAGGAGATAAGGGGCAGGATGAAATATAAAAGGGATACAAAGAAGAGAGGAAAGAATAAAAATGGTAAAACGTAAAACAGGAAGAAGGAGAGAAAATAATAGAGCGAGAGAGAGAGAGAGATTACAAAAAATAATAGTGAGAAGAAGAAGAAAGAGAGAAGAGAGTAATAGAAAACAAACGATTGAACAAGAAGGAGAAAGAGAGGTAGACAGCGCGGTAGATGATAGTGAATAAAAGAAAAAGAGAAGAGAGGATTAGAAAAAAATTATTGAATAAAAAAGAGAGAGAGAGGGAAAGAAGGAAAGAGAGTCCGATTGGTGGTATCGAAAAGCAGAAAGAGAGAGGAGAAGGATAGAAAAAGATTAACGAATAAAAAAAAAAGAGAGAGAGAGAGAGAGAGAGAAAGAAAATCGTATAAAATAATAATAATAAAATGATGAAAATTTAACCGATTGGAAATTAATTCCAAAAACCCATAAAACTTTAATGAGGGAGACACAATCGACTCGTCAAACATATCAAAAAAAAAAATTATTTACTCCGAACCTTCAACAACAACAACAACAACCACGAAAATAAGAATTTTTTTTTATCCCCTCCCTTCTCTCATTAATATTCTTTTTACGTTTAACTAATCATCCTGGAACTGGAATAAAAATTCCATGAGAAAAAAAAAGGAAAGGAAAAGAAACAAAAATTAAAAATCGTTTTGCATTTAAATAAATATTTTGTTAAAGAAAATTCGGGTGTCCTCGTGAGCGCGTGAAAAAAAAAAACGACACAAGTGAAAAATTAAAAAAAAAAAAAACTTTTAAATATATTATTTCTTTTATTATAAAAAAAAACACGTGTTGAAGCTTAAACGTGTGCGTGTGCGTGTGTGTAAAACTTTTCCATGAGTAAAATGTAATTTCATGGAAAAATATTTTCTCCAGGTTTCCATTTTGTAATCCTCTTAAATGTTTTTAAAACATTTTTAATGCGCAAACCGATTGTTTTGTTCTGCGGTTTATTTATAATTATTTATCATCATCATCATTATTATTATTACTAATGTTTTTTCTTCAACAAAATTACGTTTATCGTGTTACGCGTATGTTTGCCTTACGTGAAAAACAACATCACGCAAAATAATAAATTTAGTAAAAAAAAAAAAAAATCGGTTGGGAATTTTTCAACCGTTTGGAAATTTCAGGTAACAAATATGATGAAAAGTTAAAAATATTAAAAAAAAAAACATAACGTCGAAGAAAATATGGCGTGGTAGATATATATATATATATATATATATATATATTGTTATATTCGGTTCGTTCTTTATTTTTGTAAGTAATGAACAAGCACTTAAAACTATCACAAAACTAATATTAATAAACAAGAACTTATTACAGCTAGACTAAAAATCAAATGAACCAACGCCAAGCTGTGTAGCTTGCCTATATTACTTTGGTCTTTCGTCAGTCAACTGTTTCGAATGTTCGAGCAAACACTTGCAAATAAAATAAAAGAAGGAGTCTTTAGAAGCTTCGCTTCTAAAGAAGAACAATTTGAGTTCGTCGCCAGTCTTTTGTTTATAAAAAGTTGAAAATGTGAATATTGAGTACGGGATCATAACACCTCCCCCCTTAAGACGGAAAACAATTATTTTGAAAAAAGAATTTGTTTTCTCCTCTTGTTCGGATTTGACAGTTTCCTATGTCGGGTTCTGAATGGTTCCGTCCAGGTTGAGACTCCTTGAGTAGTAGTAGGTGCTATGTCTTCTGTATGGTAGACTGTTGTATCTCTTCACATTGGCTTCTTATCAGGAACATAATTTTAAGCTTTATAGCTGCAAGTAGTAGAACCTTTCCTAGGCAATACTCGTTAGGAAC
>NW_002987848.1:369430-398979 GCF_000006295.1 Pediculus humanus corporis | reverse complement strand
AAATTACGTTTATCGTGTTACACGTATGTTTGCCTTACGTGAAAAACAACATCACGCAAAATAATAAATTTAGTAAAAAAAAAAAAAAATCGGTTCGGAATTTTTCAACCGTTTGGAAATTTCAGGTAACAAATATGATGAAAAGTTAAAAATATTAAAAAAAAAAACATAACGTCGAAGAAAATATGGCGTGGTAGATATATATATATATATATATATATATATATATATATATATATATATATATATATATATATATAAATTGATATTTTTTAATGAGTTAATTTAATACTAAACTGATAAGACGCTTATCAAAAAAGATTATAAACGAAGTTTGTTTTCATTCATTCGCGAATAGTAGTTAAAACAATATTTTCCGTTACGTCATTCATTCACCTGGAGTCAAATGGAAAATTCTTGTTTGATAAAAAAAAAAACGGATAAAAATATATTTATGTATGTAAGTCACGGAAAACGAGAGGAAAAAGAAGGATAAGAAGATGAGATGATGATGATGGAAACGATCGTGGTTAAGGTGGGGGGAGAGGCGGGTAGGGGAGGAGAGGGGGAAGTTTTGACTTACCCTTGCGAGTTTAATATCATTTTAATTTTTATTAATTATCCGTATCCGCATTATGCCGTTTTTTATCACTTTCTCTCTCTCTCCTCCTCCTCCTCCTCCTTCTTCTCCTCCTCCTCCTTCTTCTTCTCCTCCTCCTTCTTCTCCTCCTCCTCCTTCTTCTCCTCCTCCTCCTTCTTCTCCTCCTCCTCCTCCTCTTCCTCTTCCTCGTCCTTCTTCCCCCAAGCTCTTTTCCAGTTTTCTCCAGTTGTCGTTTTAATAATTTTAACAAAATAATTTTCTCCCATGCACACGGATAAAAAGTGCGTGCGTGTTTTTCGTTTTGTTTACGATGCGTTATCACAAAAAACGGAAGAAGAAGAGTTGGGGGAGGAAGGGTAGGGGGTTTAAAAACGCCGGAAGGAAAAAGAAAAATTTTTTCAGCGAAAGAAAAAACAAATCGGAAATTAAAATTTTCATTTGAAAAATTTGTATACAAAAAAAAATTTTTTTTTTTTTTTAATTTTCTTTTTCTTCTTCTTCCTCTTCTTACCTGAAAAAAGCAGAAAGCATTTTTTTTCCAAAACAATTATTATTATTATTATTATTACTACTACTGTCTTCTGCTTATATTGAATTAATTAACGATGACGTCACACAATATTTCTAATCCAAATCCGACCCTGTTTTTATTTATTTTATTTATTTTCGGTGAAATCATTTCGGAAAATTTATTCATTTGTATTTTATTGATTTTTTTTTTAATAAATAAATAAATAAAATTATTGATTTATTTATTTATTAAAAAATAAATAAAATAATTATTAAACATAAGTAAAAATTTATTTAAACGAACCGGAAGAAAAAAAAAATTTAATATGTATAAAATCTTTCGGTCGATTTGAATTTTGTTACGTCGCGGACAACAACGAAATTTATTTTTGTTTGATTGTTATACGGTTGACTTGTTTGTTAGTTTGTTTGTTTATTCATTTCCTTTCGGTTGTAATATCAAAGACTACAATAAAATCTATTTAAATTATTATTATTATTAATAATTTTTTTTTTTTTTTGGAAATTATCTCATTGAAAATATTTTATCGATTGATTTTTAAAGCGACGGAAAATTTTTGTTATACGAAAAAAAAATAATTTTTATTAAATTTAATAATAATTTAAATGAATCAAAATTCCATTTCCGGTCATAAATGAAAATACGTGACGAAATAAACGAATAGGAAAAAAAATCTTTAGAATAATAAAACAGGAAACGACAAATTTTTCCCACGTCACGACATTGGATAAATGAAAGATTTTGTCAAATGTCGGATTTGAAAAACTAATATTACGAATCTTATCTACGAAATGTTTACGCCATGTGATAAGGAATAAAAAATAAAGAGAAAAAAAGGCGGGAAAAAAAATGTTTGAACGGTTTAAAAAAAAAAAAAAAAAATTATTATAAAACGGAAACGGAAGGAGATTCGTTATTAAAAAAAAAAAAAAATGTCGATAGGGATAAAAATGAAACAGCATTATAAAATATATCATTACGAAATAAAATCGTAATAAACACCTGGAACGAATACCGAATAATATTCCCTAAAATGTAATAATAATAATAATAATAATAATAATAATAATAATAATAATAATAATAATAATAATAATAATAATAATAATAATAATAATAATAATAATAATAATAACATGGAATTTAAGCGAGTCTGACATGGAACTGGAACCGAAAAAAAAAAAATTTTTTTTTTTAATATCATTAAGTAGATTGAACAATGAGTTAATTATATTAATCGTTAAGCAAACAATCATTTTTTTTTGGAACGAATGAATGATGAAAGGAGAGAGAGAGAGGAAAGAGGGGAAGAAAGAGAGAGAGTGGGAGAGAGAGGGTGAGAATGGTAAAAAAAAGGGAATCTATCAAAAACTCAAAAAGTAAATCTCGGAATAAAAAAAAAAAAAATTTTTATTTAAATAGTACTTGACCTCCCCTTCTCGCACGCTTCCCTCCCTACTCCCTCCTCCTTTTTCCTCCTCCCACACGCACACGCAGAGAGAGAGAGAAAGAGAGAAACGTTCTTAATGCAAATTAAAATTGATTTTATCCAAAAGTTTTATTTACTTTTATAAATTTTATATAAACCATAAAATCACAAGTTAATTAAAAAAAAAAAAAAGTAAAAAAAAATTATAAAATGCAAATTTTATTAAAAAAACAACTTTCTCTATCTCTCTCTCTCTCTCTTTCTCTCATTTGAATTAATTAAAAATTTTTTTTTTTTTTGTAATTGATTTTCAATAATGGCTCCAAAAAATTTCATCATCATTATTATCATCGTCGTCGTCGTCGTCGTATTCGTAATCAAACGTAATTAAAAAAATTATTTTAAGCTTATATTTTTTAAGTTTACATTAAATTTATTTTTAAAAAAATTTAATGCGCGATAATTAATTAATTAATTTATTAAAATTAATTATATTTGTTTTATATTGATGGATTTGGATTAATTTTTTTTTTTTAAACAATAACAATCGTTATCAGTCGTTATCGGCGCTCAATTTACTTTTATTCCTCTTTTCTCTCTTAATCTCTTTTTAAATTTTAAAGAAAAATTAACGAATGTGACGTCATTAAAAGCGTGACGTTAAAAATTCGTCCTTATGTTTTATGTATCGGGAAAATTTTTTTTTTTGTCAAGTTGGTAACAATGAATTTTTTTTTACCTATATATATATATGTATTGGAAAACAAAAATTATTAAATTTTTTTTAATCGTGTGACATACATCGAGAGAGAGAAAAGAAAATAAAAAAAAAAGATAGTGTAGTGAAAGAATTAGAAAGAGAGGGAGAAAAAGAGAGAACGAGAAGAAGGTAAAGAGAGAGAAAAAAATGAAAAAAGAAAGGAAAGCATAATGAAAGAAAGAGAGAGAACAGGAAAATAGAAAGATAGGTGAAGATGAAAAAAAAGAAGAAAAAGAGAGAGAGGGGTAAAAAGAAAAGAATAAAATTTGTAAGGAAAACCGAAAGAAACACAATGAAGAAAATGAAAAAAAAAAAAGAGAGAAAGATAATCAGAAAAAAAGGAATATAAAGGGGGATAGACAAAGAAAGAGAGAGAGAGAGGGAGCGGAGGGGAAAGAGTTTTTTTTTTAAATATAGAAAATAACCTAATTGCGATTAAAAACAATGAGAAGAAGAAGAAAAAAGAAAAACAAGCGTTGAAGAAAAAGAAAAATGAAAAATAAATTTCTTAATAATAATAATAATGATATTAAAAGAAAAGAAATTAAAAAAGAGAAAGAGAGAGACAGAGTGAAAGAAAGCCGAGAAAAGGAGAGAAAATGAGATAGAAACGGGTATTTAAAAAAGGGGGAAAAAAAATTAAATATAAAATTTATTATCATTATTATTATTATTTTAAAAAAATTTTTCCCCCTTCCCTCCCCTCCCCTTTTATTTGTTGTTGGATGAAGCTCGTTTTGAGAATAAAAAAGGTTAAATATTCTTATCATTTATCATTATCATTCGTTATCATTCATTTAAATTTTTATTTAAAACCATTCTCCTAAAAAACAACAAAATTAAAATTTTTTTTTTTTTAAATAATTTTTCGCGCCAAATTTTCTCTCTCCCCCTTCCCCTCCTTCACACCCACCTCCTCTCACTCCCTAAACTTTAATTTTTTAATTTTCTCATCTTTTTTTTTGTCTTTCTCAATTCTTTGTCTTTTCTTTGTCTTGTCTTCTCTATTTTATTTACGTTTGTCATTTTTCTTCGTAAACAGTTTTTTTTTTTGATTCCTTTCATCATTTTCTCCTATCCTTCCTTCCTTCTTTCTTTCATTCATCCCGAATGTTATCCCGGGTTAAATTATTTTACTTGAAATTATTATTATTATTATTATTATTTGATAAACAATGATAAAAACATTGTTGTATAATAATTTTATGTTATGCATACAGTAATCATTTAATCTTATCGTTATTATCACGTTTGAATATTCCAACACTAATTGATAATTTTTCCAGCGAGGAGAGGAGATAGAAGGGGAGGGAAGGGGTGTGATAAAAAATTGACCTGGAAAAATCAAAATTTGTTTTTAATCGATTGGAAAGTAAAAAAAAAAAAAAAAAAAAACCTTGCGATTTTTTCACTATCGGAAAAGATTTTTAAAAAAATGTTTTTCATTATTATTATTATTATTATTATTATTATAGAAATTAAAATGGTGGAAAGCAATGGCGGGAGACGGGAGAAATAAAAAAAAAAACAAAAATTGTGTTTTTGGAAACAAAAAAATTTAGAATTTAACAAAAAAAAAAAAAGAAAAAAAAAATTAATCTTATTCATGTGACTTAACTTTTATTTTCTTTCTCACTCCCTCTTTCTCTTTCTCTCTCTCTCTCTCTCTCTCTTTCTCTCTCTCTCTCTCTGTGTCTCTTTGTCTCTCTTTCTGTCTCTAAACCCTTTTCAAACATGAATGTTTAACGCCGTTTAAAAAAGCTAAAAATCTTTTTTGGAAGGAGAATGGGAGGGGTCGTGAAAAAAAAAAGAGGAGGTTAAGAAGAAGCCGAGAAGGGGGAGGGGAGTGGAGGAAGGGAAGAGGGTCAAATTATCCTTTTGGGATTTCCTTTGGAAAAAATAAAAATAATCTTTTCGTTCCAAATTGGTCTTTTGTGTTTTAAATTTTTTTCCAACTTTTTTCTTTTTTTTTAAGGGATCGAGGGGGAGAAAGGGGAAAGGAGGAGGAATGAGAAAAAAAGAAAACAAAGAATGTATACATATATATGTTCTAGAAAAAAAAAGGAAAACGGAAGTGTAAAATCACCTAATTTTTATTTTACTCGCATAGACGATCACAATTTCCGGTTAGAGAAAAAAAATTTTTTTTTTGGTTGGTTCCACGACGAAATTAAAATATTCATCCAGTTTTTTTTCCTGGAGAAAAAAAATAAAAACTATGACGTGTAATTTTCCTGAAGGAAAAAGGGGAAGAATAAAAAAAAAAAAAATTTTTTTAACGACCTTGTAAATAATTTATCGAGTGTGAATCTTGTTTTATATCAATGATATTCGCATTTATGTTAATAAAAATGGCGGCCATATTTGTTTTAATATTATTATTATTATTACTACTATTACCTCGCGGTCGTAAAAAAAAATAAAATCATTTAATTCGTTTTTTTGTTTGTTTGTTTTTTAAAACCAAAACTACTGTAAATAATTTGTTACAAAAAATTTTTTTTGTTTTATGTCGGACAACGAACATAATATAAATAAAATATTTTTTTTATGTTTTCGTTATAATAAATTTTAAATTTTTAAATATTATTATTATTATCATTATTATTATTATTATTTACGTAAGATTAATTTTAATACGTGAAAAAAAAAATATATAAAAATCGTAACCAGACGTTAAAAAACAAAAAAAAAACGTTTTATTATGTTATCAAGCGTTATGTTGGCAACATTTTTTTTTTTGTTAACGTAAGAGAAATGTATTTGGCGCTAAATTCCTCCTCCCCCCCACATGGTAAGAGGGGAGTGGTTGTGTTTTTTCTCGGAGGGAGGGTCCTCTTGGGAGTTTTTAACCTTGGCTTCAACCTCCTCCTGAGCCATAACTATTAGGTCGACATTCGCGAAGTGGGAATCCCATTTGAGGAAGATCCCGGTTTTTCCCCTTTTTTACCCTTAATGAGACAATCCCGAGCTATCATCATCGTTCCTGCCTCTTCAAGAAAAGAGAGAGAGACAGAGAGAGATGTCTGGGGTCGTGAATCCCGTTTGATCTTTCACCTGTCTTCCTTTCACGTCGCAGCTCCACATTTTCCCTATTTGAATCAAGTACCCAGTTTCACCCTCTCGAACAAGGGTCGGCGCACCCCCATTGTTTCAAAAGGGTGTTAGGTTACACTTATCCCCTTATGTAGGTACAGGGAAAGCTGAAATTGAACTCCCACTCGTAAGATTTGAACTCACGACACTCAACTCGGTGACTTTTGGCCCGACTTTTTCCCCTCTTTAGACTCCCCCAAGGCATCCGAGTTGATGATTTACTTCTAACGAACGTCTAGTCCACGTGGAAAATTCAATCCTAGAACCCCCGCCTCTTAAAACATCCTCTATACCTACTCTCCGAGTAGTTAGATATCGAATTGTTTTTCCAGACGAATGAGAAAAAAAACGTCATTTCCCATGAAAATGTCACGAAAGGGGGGGGGAATTCACATGGAATTCACATGTAAAAAGTTTTTTTTTTTTTTTTTTGAAACCTTTTAGTATAATTTTTTTTTTTTTTTTAAATGAATAATTTATTTAAAAAAAAAACAAAAAAAAAGGAAAAAAAGAAAAAAAATTTTCCGTTTTTCATTTTTTTTTCTTTTTTTTTCCCCTCCACGATTTGAATTTTCCGAGTAGCTTTAAAAAATAAAAAATAAAAAAATTCGAAAAAGCGGAAAAAAAAAACTTTGATAAAATTTTTATTTTTATTTTTTTTATTCTCGTGACGACCTTCAACTCTCAAAAACCAGTAAACAGATAGAAAAAAAAAAGAAATTTCTAGAAGTTTAAATTGCATAAAAAAAAAAACGTTAGGGAGCTTTATTAAATCCTTTAGAATTATTTATGGTGGAAAATTTTTAAAAAAAAAAAAAAAAAAACACGAGAGGAACAACAAATATGAATGAGAGTGCATGAACGAGAAAACATATATAAACATATCATCATCATTATTATTATTGTTAGAAAAAAAGCAGAAGGAAAAAAAATGGCGGTAGGCGTTGTTGTTCACATAAAAAAAACATTAAAATTTTATGTAACTATTTATTTACATTTTACTTACAACAATTTTATTTAAATAACGTCGTCGTCGTCGTCGTCGTTTACGTTTATTTATAAACAAATAATAATAATAATAATGATAAAAATTAAACCTGGAGAAAATTCGCGGGAAAAGTATGAATTCATGGAATGATAATAATAATATTGTTTCAAGTGATGGAAAAAAAACTTTTTTCCCCCCATTTTTTTTTTTGTTACAAAATTTTTATTTGATTTTTAGCAAATTTTTTTTTTTTTTTACATCCGCTTTCGCTATTCTTTCTCCTCCTGCCACCGCCACCTCCTACACCCTCTCCTCCCTTCCCCCTTTCTCCCTCCCCGTCTAGGAAAAGCTTTTAAAAAAAAAAAAAGAAAAAAAGAAAAATTTAATTGATTAATTTAATGTAAACTAAAAGTTTTTAACATAAAGAAAATTTTATTTGACGCTCTCAGTTTTTTTTTTTTTCCTATGAAACGTACTTGTGCCCTTTTTATCCTAGACTTTATAAATCAGTAATGAAATTTATTATTATTATTATTATCATCATTTTTAGGTGGAACGGGGGGGGGAGGAGGAAAACTTTCATACTTTTTTTCTGCGATTTTTCCCGCATCATTTTCTTCTCTCATTCATCCCGTTGAACGTTGATTTCTCATTCTGATTTTCCTTTTTCTCCTCTTCCCCCTCCTCCTTTTCATTTTCCCAAAATTTCCTAAAATAATAATAATTATAATAATAATAATGATAAAGAAACGGTTTTTCGAAACAAAATATCGAAACGCCTTTAATATAATATTTAAAAGGTTCCTTTTATTGTTTTGTTTTTTTCAAAACCGCTTGAACGGATTTATACGTCATCATCATTATCATTATCATGATTTTCTGGAACGTTCCAAACACCTTTTCAATTTATATAAATAATACTTTCGCATGAGTAGAAAAACACACAACAAACGTACAAAGAAAACTATTTAATCTCATTTTTCCACAACAAACAATTTTTAATACTAGCGTATAATCATCATCATCGTCATCAATAATAATAATAATAATATTATTATCGATAATTTAAAATATGGACAAGTGGATTTTAAATTGAATAGGGAAAAATTTTTGTTAAACTTTAATTATTATTATTATTATTATTATTATTATTTTTGATAAAGAATTTTCGTTTGTTTTTGAAAATTTTACGAAAAAGAAAATTTCTCTTATCACGTTAAATTTATTTTTAAAATAAATAAATAAATCGCATTATGCGTTAAGAAAACGTCAAATGAGGAAATTTTTTTTCGATACATCGATCGTCAATCGATCGATCGATCGATCCATCGATTTATTGATCGAATAAGAATAAATAACTCACGTAAAAAGAGGGAGAAAAGGAGAAAAAAAAATTAAATTAAATTTTAATATTTTTTAAAGAAAAAATTTTTTTTTTTGTTACGAAATAATAATGATGATGTTAAGAAAAAAAGAACAAAACAAAACAAAACGAAAAAATGGAAGGAAAAAAGGGGAGGGGGGATAAGAAAGAAGAAAAAGGAAAAAAAAGAAAAGTTTCGAAACAAACTTTCTGTTGCCTGGAGAAAAGAAACTTTTAACGTGTTAATTTAAAACTGATTTCAATTTATTCGAAAAACTTTATTTGTTTTCATATTATTATTATCATCATCATCATCATCATTATCATTATTATTATTATATTTTTTTTCTTATACGTAAAAATCATTTGTCGCTTTTATAAACTTAAAAAAAAAAATGAACAACAAAAAACGAAAAAAAAAAAAAAATTGTTGATTAATTATTTATTTATTTATTTTGTTTATTATTATTATTATTATCGTCGTCGTCGTCGGTATATTTTTATTTTATTTTTGTTCAAAAGTATTAAAGCGTTTAAAATGAAAGGGGGGATGGGGGGAAAAATAAACAAACATGAAAACGAAAACATAAAAATGTTTAAAACGAAAAGAGTAAAAAAAAAAAAAAAAAACGAGAGTTAGAGAGAGAGAGAGAGAAAAGAACTACGACAACCATAAATTGTTTTGACGCTTTCATTTTGATTTATAAGGATCATTAAGATAAATGGTAGAACCATATGAGGAAAAAAAAAAAGAAAAGCAGAAGACACAAAAGATGCGTAAAAAAAAAACGTTTTTCCAACGTTTATTCCCACGCAGATTAAAAAAAAAAATACATAAAAAAACGCGCGCCTTTTTACTTTTTCTCTCCTCTCCCCCACTCTTTCTATCCCCTTTCTCTCACTCCTTTCACTTCTTCTCTCTCCTTCTCTCACGCAAATAAAAAAAAATTAGGTAAGAAATTTTTTTTTTCGGTTTTTAATAAAATATATATTCACATAAGAGAATGACAAATTTATATGACGTCATCAAACGACTCCCCGACAAAATGATTTTCTTATATTATTATTATTAATATTATTTTCCAATTTATTTTTTTCGTTTGACGTGAACTACATTCGTAATTGAACCACAAAAAAAAAAAAAAAACGGAAAAAGTGATTTTTTTATTTTAGAACGACTCAACGATCGACCAATCAGAAAAAGTCTTTTTTTCCCATTCGATTTTTCTCATTGGTTCCCCTTCGATCGTAGTATATTAATCCTAATTATTATTATTATTATTTAAAAAAAGTAAATATCAATGGGTCGTTAATGAAATTTTTTTTTTATATTTAGTTATCTCTCTCCTCTTTCTTTTTGGGTCCCTTTAGTTCTCCCATTGTCTCTGTTTCTATCCGAGCCCCTCCCCCAAAAAAAAAGAAGAGATTTATTAAATACTGGAAATGGTGGAAAGCAAACAAAAAAAAAGGGACAAAATAAAAAAAACTTTTTTTTTTTACCAGGATAAAAAAAATACGCGTGTGTGTGTGCGTGCGCGAGTGAGTGAGTGAGTGTATCAGTTGTTGTAATGTCTGAAAAAAAAACCGAAGAAAAAGCAGAAGACTAGAAGAGAGAGAGAGATAGAGAGATTAATGTTATCTGAACAATAAGGAATTTTAATCTTCATTAATCCTTTTGCATTTATACAATTTTAAGCTTGAAATTAATTTTCCCTGTCGTTTTCTTCGATTTTCTCATTCCGGTTTTCAAAAACCCAAAAGCTAAACGTTTTCTCCCCACCCCCTACTACCGCCGCCGTGGTTGTCTTCCTTCTCTTTCCCCCTCCCCCCTCCCCAGTACAAGTTTTTTTTTCGGAGTCGTTTAACATAAAATATTTTTTCGAGTTCACTGTATCAGTCACGGTTTTTCGCTTTCCCTATCCATACACCTACCCGCAGTCGGTTTTTTTATATTATATTTTAACTTCCGTTTCCGGTTTCCCCTCCTCCCACTCTCCCATCCCTTTCTTTCAATCGCATTAATAATAATAATAGTTTTTTCTTCTCCTTTTTTTTTTCTCGATAATCGCAACGACAACGATAACGCCAAAAAAAAAAGGGAAAAAAAATTTTCACATTTTCTTAAATCTACCGAATTGTATCCGTAACCTTTGACCTTTTATCCGCGATGTAAATCATTTTAAAACAGAAGATTTAAAGAAAAAAAAAAAACTTTTTTGGTAAAAGCATAAATAAATCAATTTAAAAAAAAATAAATAAATAACTTATAAAGGAGGTTCGGATAAGAAAAAAAAAAACAACAAACAAACCGCCATTTTTTATTTTTCCCCCTTTCATTTCTCTCCGCCATTTTGTTTTCTTATTATTATTATTATTACGTACTTAGATACACATATTTATATCCGGAATAATAATTTATCGAAATTTTTTTTTTTTTTTTGAAAAATTTTTTTTTTTTTAATGTTATTAAAATTTAACGTTGACGTTTATGAAATTAATATCTATTATGTTTTAACATTTTTTATTATCATTATTATTATTATTTTTTTGTATACGAGCCACAAAAGGAATGAAAAATGAACCTTTTTTTTTTTTTTAAAGTAATAATAATAATAATAATAATAATACTAAGAAAAAAAATGATTCTTCATCTCGATTGCGTTTTTATGTATATATATATTAAAAAAAAAAAAATGTGATTCTAAATAATTTTTCGATTATTATTATTATTATTATTATTATTATTATTATTATCATTATCATTATTTTTATTATTATGAATAAATCTTTTTATGACGTAACTAATTATTATTAATAATAACGACGACGAAAATGACGACGATGACGTGAAATTTTCAACAAAAAAAAATTCGTTTAATTGTTTTTTTTTCGGTCGCCATTTTTAATTAATTAATTAATTATTTGTTTATTTATAACGGTTTTTTTTGATTTTATTTGATGCGACAATTTTCATTATTATTATTATTATATTTTCGGGAGTTTTTTTAATATATATATGTATGTATGTATATGCTACCTGGATTCGTTCGTTCGTTCGTTTTTTTTATTAAAATAAATTTTTCTGAGAGAGAATCGAAAGGATGAGCTTTTTTTTCCTCAACCGGAAATGGAAAAGAAAGGAAGGACGAGAGGGAGGGTAAAAAAGGTTTCTCTCCACTTGAAGAGAAAATCCGATATTGTTATTCTCTTTTTGTACTAAAACTAAAAAAAAAAAAAATTTTTTTTTTTTAATATTTTTCATAACCGACATTTTGAAAATTCTATATTTATATTTATATATATATATATATACATAACAAAAAATATTTTAGTTTTATTAAAGAATTTTTTATAAAAAAAAAGAGAGAGAGAGAGAGTGAGTGAGAGGGTAAACAACGTGGGAGAAAAAAAAAGGAAGAGAGAGAAAGAAAAAAAAATTTTTTTCGTTTTTCCAAACGTTTTCTCTCAGGTAAATAATTTTCCTAAAGTAATTTTTTTTTTCATTTTTGTTTAATAAATAATAATAATAATAATAATAATGATAATTTTTAAAAAAATTATTTATTATTAATGACGTCATTGTCACGTCATATCGAAATATAATGGTTGTTAATAAATAAAAAAAAAAAATAGACGAAGGTAAAGAAAAAGAAAGAAAGGAAAAAAGGAAAAAAATTTTGAAGAAAGGTAATTTTTTATTATTATTATCATCATCATCATCATCATTAATAAAATTAATTTTTTTTTTTTTTATATAAATCAAAATGGCGGTTTTCGCGCGCGTCTTTCGGTCTTTTATCCGGTTTGATATAATATTTCAAAACCAGGTGATGTTTTTGATTTATAATAATAATATTACTTACTCGGTAATAAAAACTTTTCATCTCGAATACGATGGTAGAGGAGAGATGGGGGGGGATAATATTAAACCGTTATAATAACTAATTGTCAATCTGTTTAAAAGCATTTTTTTTTTTTTTAATGTCCACGTGACTAATTTACATAACAGATGTTTAAACCGCCCTCCCCCTCCCCGTTTTTTTCCCTCCTTCCAAAAAAAAGAAAAAAAAATGAAAATCTCGTCGGGAAATCAGGACGTTTTAAAATTATTTCCTAACCGGAAGAAACGAACGGGAAACAAAATTAATAATAATAATGATAATAATAACGACGACGACGACGACGATGATGACGACGATGATGATGATATTAAAATTAAAATTAAAATTAAAAAAAAAATGACTAATTAATCTCGAATCATTCTCGAATATTCCATTCGATTCATTTTCATCAATTACGTTATTTTGACATTTACACGGTTCAATAATTACTTTTCCATTTGTTATCCCGTTGTTGTTATTATTATTATCATTATCATCATCATCATCATTTCGCATCGTAAGTATTCCGTCATTGTAACAACAACAACAAAAACAAAAACAATATTATAACTTAGTCGAAATGTTTGTTTTCATTTATAAACAATGAAATAATGTGTCGGACCTTGTTGTATTACGTCAAAAGGTAATTTTCCTTGTGTTATCGTTGTTATCATTATCATCATCGCCATCGCCATCGCCATCATGGCCACCATTATTATTATTATTATTATTATTACTATTTGGCATTAAAAAAAAAAAAAATGGTCGAAATATTATTCTTGAGCGAGGCATCGATGTTTATCCTTACATATTTATTTATAACGTCGAATCTGATTTTAAAAAAAATCAACGTGGCACGAGAAAACGTGTAAAAAATTATATTTTTTTTTTCGTGGAAAAAGAAGAAAAAGAAAACATTTGGGAAAATTTATTTATTTATTTAAACTGAGTGACGGGTGTCAACGAAAAATAATAATAATAAAAAAAAAAAAAGAAATTTTCCTCTCGTACCGCTATCTTTATTTTATTTTTAATTAATTTTAATTAAAAATTAATCCGATAGATGTCGGTGTTAAAAAAAAGGTAGGGGAAAAACTCGGGAGGAGGAGGAATAAAAGGGGGGGGAGGAAATCGTAAGAATGAAAAATGAAAAAAAGAAAAAACATTTCGCAGATTTTTATTTTTTTTAATTAATTAATTAATTAATTTTTTTTGTCTGCGTCCACGTCATCGCCGCTTATTATCATTATTATTACTTCGTAATATAACGTATGACTATATAAATATATATAAAACTACGAAATGTATTAAAAAAAGGAAGAAGAAATTTCGGGTAAAATAAAAATAAAAAAAATAAAAGAGGAAAAATTAGTATTCCAGTGAGTTTGAAAAACGAGTTTTTTTTCTGGAGAGAGTGAGAGAGAGAGAAAGAAAAAAAAAAAGAAAATTCCTCCTGGAAAATGTAAATAATATTACTAAAAAAATAAAAAAATAAAAAAAACGTTAGAGTTTTTATGTAAAAATAAATAAATAAATAAATATCTACGTACGTATTTATTTATTACATTCGTAAACGTTTCTTTCTTTTTCTTTTTTTTATTACGTAATTTTTTTTTTATTACTTGAAAAAACAAACGTTAAATATATATGAAAATGTTTATTAATAATAATAATAATAATAATTTTTTAAAAAAGAAAAAAAGTTAAAACGATACAAAAGAAAATAATAATAAAATTATGATTGATGACGTCGTCGTCCTTGTCGTCTTTGTAAAATCTGCATTTATTTGTCTTCTGCTTGTTTTTTTTTTTTTTTTTTTTTTAGAGTCGAGTCTCGGTTTTGAGCCAACCACCTGCTTATTTTCTCTCACAAATCATTGTTATTGCTTTTTATTGACGTCATTTCCGTTTTCACTTTTTTTTTCCTTCTTTGTGAGTAATGGACTCGCTACTACTGCTACTACTCCTACGTAACGATAAATTTTCTTTTCTTTTCTTTTTTTTTTTTCTTATCGTTATCGTGATACCCATCCGAATTATTTTTCTTAATCGATTGATTGATTGATTAATTATTGGAAATTTAATCGTTTGTTTTTTGTTTGTACGAAATAATTAATGAGAGAAAAGAAAAATGTCGCGGATTGAAATACAAACCCACATGCAAGAGTGCTCGCGAAAAAAATTTTATTATTATTAGGGTTAGAGTAATTTTTTTTCATTTCCGGTTTGTTTCTTTCTCTCTCTATCTCTTTTTTTTTCTAACGTGTGCGTTTACCATTTGAAAATTTTTTGGTTGTTGTTGTTGTTTGTAATTTAAAAATTTATGTTTGCGAGTAGTGAAATTATTATTATTTTTTCGTTTTGTTTCCGGTTAGTTTTATAAGGAAGTGATGGAGGGGGAGGAAGAGAAAGAGGAGGAGAAGGAGGAGGGAAGGAAGAGAAGGAGGATGGGGAGTGAGAGAAGGAGGAGGTAAAGACGGGAATCTGGAAAAAATTCCGAAAAAGACGTTAAAACTATCGAAAGAAAAACATTTTTTTTTTCTTTGCGTTTGTTGTTGTAAATATTTTTCCAGTCGTGGCAGTAGATAATGACAAAAAAAAAATTTTTTTTAACCGACAGCCGCCGCCGCGTGGTGTCATTTATCTTAGTTTACACCTTTCACAATCAATAACGTTTTTTTTTTTATCCGGATGTGATAACATTGTGAAAAGTTTATAATACTTTTTTTTTTTTTCGTAAACCGGAAATGACGTACGCGTTATCATTTTATTAATACGTAAAAAAAAGTAAAAATTTCAAACGATTTTTTTTTGCGTTGTTGTTTAACGGTATATAGAAGAACATTAAGTGAAAATTTTGAGGAGAAGAAGAAAAAAAAAATTCTGGAATTTTTATGGAAAAGAGATTTGTTCGTATATATATATATATAAATGTTTTAATTTGAAATAAGCATTCCATTCTTCAATTCCAGACTTAATATTTTTAATTATTCTTTTGTTTTTATATAAGAAAGAAGTTAAGTTGAAATTTCTGGAGAAAAAAAAAAAATTGTTGAGTCAACGTTGTTGCGTCTTTTAATTTTAAAAAGAAAGAGAGAGAGAGGAAAGTTTTACTATTGTTTTAAACGTTTGTTACATTTATTTATTTAAAAAAATTTTTTTGTTTTTTTTTTATGGAGAATGAATATGAATGGAGAATGAACTGGAGAATCCAGGCAATATGAAAAAATTTGATTTTTGAAATTTTACTCTTTCTCTCTCACTCTTTGTTTTTTGCATCAATTTCTTTTATTCTTTTCTTTTTTCTATCTTTTACAGTGTCACACTCTCATTTTTTCTTCCTCTCTCTTTTGCTCCTATTAAATCTTTCTTGTCTTCTATTTTCTTCTTATTCTGTCTCTCTCTCTCTCTGTCTTTTTTTGTTTTACTTCCTCTCCATCTCTCTTCTTTCTCTGTGTCATTCTCTCTATTCTTTCTTCTTTTTTTCCTCTCTTATTCTGTCTTAAACTTTCTCACTCTCTTTTTTTGTCTGTGTCACTCTCGTATTCTTTTCGTCTCTCTTTCTCTCTCCTTTTATATTTTTATCTCTTACTTTTTCCTATTATTCTGTCTCTCTCTTTTTTTTTTTTTTTTCACTTTCTCTGAATCTCTCTTTTTTCTCTGTGCCACTCTCTCATCCTTTCTTTCTCTCATTCATTCCTTTTTTTCTCCTCTTATTCTGTTTCTCTGTCTCTCTCTCTCTCTCTGTATTTTTACTTTGGGTCACTCTCATCTTTTTTATTCCCTTTTTCTCCCCCTTTCTCTTTTCATCTCTAACTCTTTTTTTCCTTCTCCCTCTCTTTTTTTTTTCTCGTCTAACTCTTTCATTTTTTCCACTCGCTTTCCTTTTTCTTTTTATACATTTCTCTCTCTCTCTCTCTCTCTTCTAATCTTTTAGGCATTAATTTAAGTAATTAATTTTTTATTTTATAAAAAAAAAAACATTTTAATTTTCATTTTAAATATCTCACACAGCACTTTTTGTTTTTTTTTTTCCTTTTTTGATATTTTATTTAAAATTTCACTCTCTCCCTCCCTCCTCCCTTTCTTCCTCCCCTCCTCCCTCTCTCCCTATCTGTCTATCCATCTATCTTTTTTTCTCTCTTTAATTTTCTTTTTTTTTTTTTTTCTTAAATCTCATTTTTTTTTTGAAAGTTTTTCTAATAAATGAAATTGCATATAACGTTTCGAACGTTTTACTAATAGAATTGCCGATAAAAAGAAAAAAAGGGAAAAAAAAGGAAAAACGTTATTTCGTGCAATTTTAAAACTTCCCAAAGGAAAAATTGTTTTCACATGGTTTTTTCTTTCCCCTCTCTCCCCCCCATTCACCACCACCGAAAAAAACACGAAACCATCACCATTATACCTTTTTCAATGGAAAACCAATAAGAAAAAAAAATGATATGTATTTCTTTTTCCTTTCTTTCCTTTTAAATTATTCCTTTTATTCTGCTAAAAAAAAAAATAATAATAATAATTGATATAAAAAATATGAGAAAAAACAAAAAGGAAAAAAAATATTTGAACTCGAAGAAAAAAAAAATTATTTTAAACCGCCGCCAAAGGTTTTCTTTTTTCTTTTCCTTTTTAACTGTCGATTTGTTATTTATCGTTTAAAAAAATTAAAGGAAACAAAAAAAAAAGAAAAAATGGGAAAAGGAAATGGAATGAGAGAGAATG
Source organism: Pediculus humanus corporis (assembly GCF_000006295.1). NCBI lineage: Eukaryota > Metazoa > Arthropoda > Insecta > Psocodea > Pediculidae > Pediculus > Pediculus humanus. The sequence goes on along the minus strand of NW_002987848.1, from coordinate 381,607 downwards.
TGATGGAAAAATTAAAAAATTTAAATATTAATAATAATATCAATAAGCTCAGAATTAATTAAAAAAAAGAAATTATTTTTTATCGATTTCGTCATCGTGTGGAAAAGAAGAAAAAAAAAAAAGAAAAACTCCTGAAAAAATTTCACGACTGGAAAAAAAAGATTTTCTCCTCCTCTTCCCCCCTTTCTCTCCCTCTTTAATTTAACACACTATTATTATTATTATTATTTCGTTTAATTTTTTTTTTCGAAAAAAACTCAAGAAAATTTTTATAAAAATATATTCGGAACAATTCGGAAAAATTCGTAAAAAAAATTTGTTAAAAATTATTTTAGAACTTAACTATAGCAAAAATTTTAATAATTAATAAACGACAGCAAATGGAAAAAAAAATTTTTTTTATGTTTTTCCGTCGGTAATAAAATAAGAAATATATTTAATTAAATAAAAAGATTTTTAAAAAAAATCGTTTTTTAAAGTGTTTTTCTTTTTTTTTTGCTGTTGTTTAGTCAAACCTTAAAAGGTTGAAAGAAATTAAATGAAAAAAAAGGAAAGGAAAAAAGAAAAGGTTTTCTTTTCCTTTTTTTCTGGGCCTTTAATCATATAAATAAAAAAAAAAAAAAACGTCAGATAATAAAAAGGTTGATTTAGAATTCGAATCGAACAACAACAACAACAACCTTTTTACTTTTGTTTTTTTTTCCTTTTCCCCCCCAAACAAATCCTAAGTAGTGTTGGTGGTGGTGGCGGTAGTTTCTTATCAAGTTTAAAAAAAAGTATCCAAAAGAAACAAAGAAGGAAAAAAGGAAAGAAAACCGAATTCATTCGAAAACCGTTAAAAAGAAAAAAAAAATTTTTTTGGGAATTTTTATGTGTTCGGGGGGTGCGGGTGTGCGCGCACGTTGAAAATTCACGTTGTCACCACAAAAAAAAAATTCTCAATCACTCACCGAATGAATGAATGAATTTTTTAAAATAATTTTAATTAACCCGATTATGATACTAAAGAATTTTTTTTCTTTTTAATTGCGTCCTCCGTCGTTTATTGTCGTCTGCTATCGCTTCTGGATAATTATTATTATTATTTCACCCTTATCAGTAACGATCTCATTATCACATTATAAAATAATTATAAATTATCCAGTAAATAAAATGTTTTTTTATCGTTGTAGAAAATTTTTTTTTTAATGTAGTTATTACCGTAATAAAAGTAAATAAAGAGTAAGAGAGAGAAATGATGATGATAACACGTTTAGTTTTTTGTTAAAAGATAAGAAAAAGTTTTTTTTTTGTTACCTTAGCTAAAATGGAAGATTTTTTTTTTATTCTGGAAAAGGTTGGTAAAACTGTCAAAATCTTTTTTTTTTTTTCGTGGAAAGTTTTTAAGAAAATTTAAAATGTTTTCTAGAAGATTTTTCCATTGATTGTCTTGAAGAGAGCAAACGTTCAACAAATCTTTTTTTATTTTCTCCAGCTAAATATCTTCATTAGTTTTTTTTTTCAACTCCAGCAAACCGAACCAAAATAAAATTTTTTTTTTTTTTATAAATTAAAAAAAAAAATTCGATCGAGAAAAAGAAAATTCTGGAGAAAAAAAAATGGTCTGGAATGAAAATAAAAGAAAAAATTATTACGGCTCAGATTCTTTTCATTCAGACCAGAAAAAGAGGAAGAAAAAAGAAAGAAATACTTTTCTTTTTTTTTTCCAAGATTTTTCTTGTCCAGTTTGATGCAGACAACCATTTCTTTTTTTTTTTATATTTTTTCTCATTCTCCTGGAGAGAAAGAAAAAAAAGAAAAAAAATTTACTGGAGATATTAAGGATTATTTTTAAGACTTTTTTTCTTAAAAGTGGATTCGTAAAAAAAAGTAAAGTTAGAAATATGTGTGCGTGTGCGTGAGTGTGAGAATGAGAATGAGGGTGGTGGACAAAAAAAATAAAACGAAAAATAAAATGTGAAATATTTGAGATAGAGAGAGAGAGAAAGAGAGAGGGTGAGATTGAGAGGAGAAAAAGAAAGAAATGTAAGATATACAACAGAGAGAAAGGAAGTGGCAGGTAAAAAAAGATTGAGGGACTATTGTTTGAATAGTATTGGAACAGTGGAAGAGGAAAAGAAAAGAGAAAAGAAGAAAAAGAGAAAGAGTATAAAGGGAATGATAAGGGGCCAGAGAAGAGAGAAAAAGCCTGGAAAATAAGGAGAATGAGAGAGACAGAGAGACAGAGATGTAAAAAGAAATAGGTAGGAAAAGAGAGCGAGAGAGAAAAAAACAAAAAATAGGGAGCGAGTAAAACAGATAGAAAAGCGAGAAAGAGAAAGATAAAGAAACATAGAGGAGACAGAAAGAGGCAGAAAAAAGAGAAAAGAAAAAGCAAGAAAAAGAGACAAAGAAAAAGAGGCAACAAAGAGAGAAAAAATCAGAGAAAAAAGAGAGAAAAAAAATTAAAGAAAAAGAAACAAAAAAAAAGGGGGGAGTCGAAAAAGCAGAAAAAAAGACAAAAAAAGACAGAGAAAAAAGTAGAGAAAACAGAGAGAGAAAGAAAAAAAAAAAATTGACAAAAGAGAAAAGAAAGTGGGAAAAAAAATCAGAGAAAAAGAAACAAAGAAAAAAAACAAAACAAAGAGAGAGAGACACAAGAAAGAGAAAGAAAAAAGGAAAGAAAAGAGAAAGAAAGAAAGACAAAGAAAAAGAGAGTGAGAGAAAGAAAAATAAAAAATCATTAAAATTAAAAAAAAATTTCTTTTTTTTTCTCTCTTTCTTTTTCTAAATGTAAAAATTAAAATAATAAAAATTCGCTATATAAAAACTAACTATAATTTTTATAGACTATAAAACGATTCGTAAATTAATAACAATCAAATCTAAATTCGAACGAAAACTCAAAAACGAACGAACGAACAAAACAAAAAAAAAGAAAAAAAAAGCAAAAATTAACCGTAATCATTTCATAACCTCAATTTGACCTTTTCTTGACCTTTTTTCTTCCACCTTTTAAAACTTTTCGTATAAAATTAATTAAAAGACAAAAAAAAAATTTTTTTAATTTTTATTCCGGGCAAAAAGGTAATATGTTGTTAATTTATGTATAAAAAAAAAAATTTTTTTCTTTTTCTTTTTCCTTTGCTTTCCGTTTCCTTCCGCTAATATTCGTTTATTTTCGTACGGATTTGTCCAGTTTAAAAAATTTTTTTCTTTTCATTTTGTTAGTCTTTCGTAATCATTCAAGCATCGAAACAAAAAAACAAAAAACAAACAATCAAATATTAAAAAATTAAAATAATTTTGAAAATTTACAAATTGATAATAATAATAATAATGAAAATCCAAGTTGTTTTAGTTTAAATAAGCGAAAGGAAATGTAGTAATAATAATAATAATAATAATAATAATAATAATGATAAAATTACCTTGCATTAAAATGTGGGAAGTTTAAATCAAATTTTGAATTGAATAAATTCAATCCCTTAAGCTAAAAAGCTTTTTACCTACTTTGTAGACAAAAATTGCTCTAAGAAGGGATAAAATAAAAAGAAAAAAGAAAAAAGGAAAAGAAAAAGAAAAAAACTCACACACAGGATGCATTTGAATGAATTGAAGTCATTGTTTCGAAAATGAAATAAAAGGAAGAAGTAAAAGTGGCAGAAGAAAAAAGAAAGAAAGAAAAAAAAAGCCGATTGTGTTCGAATAAAAAAAAAAAAAAATTCTAATGAAAATTTCCAAAAAAAAAAAAAGAAAAAGAAAATTGTCGTTATTGTTATTATTATTATTATCATCATCATCATCATTAATATTAATCATTGTCGACGGGGCGTAAAAACTGAATTTAAAATTTTTTTAAACAAAATTGCGACAGATTCCGTTTGAATTCGCGAAAGTTCGTAAATAACAAAAAAAAAAAAAAGAAAAATTTTTCTTTTTTTGTTTTCTTTTTTTTTTTTTTGTATTTTCTATTCGAGTAAATATCGAAAGCGGAAAAAAAAAATTAAATGAAATTCTTTGGAAATCTGAATTTCCAACTTCCGTTTCCTCCCCTCACTTCTCTTCTTCCCCCTACTTCTCTTCCTCCCCCTACTCCCTCCTTCATCATTCCACATAAAGTTCTTCTTTCCATTTCATCTTCTTCTCTCGTCTTCTTCTTTTTTCTTTTTTTTTTTTTTCAATTTATTAGTACCTGAAAAAAAAAATAAAATCAAATTTGCATGAATTTAAAAAAATAAAATAAGATACAACAAAAAAAAAGGAAATTTTTTTTTCTTCTGCTTTTTTTTGCTGTCGTTTCGATTGAATTTACAAAAAAAAATTTTCCCCCTTTTTTTCCTTTTTTTTTGTAAAACAATAAAAAAATAATTATCTTTTTCGATTCGACCAATTATTATTCCTACCTAGTATTATTATTATTATTATTATTATTATTATTATTATTATTATTATGAATTTTTTAAAATTTCACTTCCGTTTTTTTACTCTATAAAAAAATAATTTTATTTTATTTTTTTTTTTCGCTTTGTTTTTACGTCATTCGGAAACTTTAATCGTTCGTTATTTTTATTTTTTTTCAGTTCATTTAATAAAAAAATATGTTTATTAATCGAGCCGGAAATATAACAAACAAAAAAAAAAATTTCTTCTGCTATTCTGACGTCATAAAAAATTTTAATTATTTTTAATTTTTTTTTTTTTCCTCCACTCGCTCTTTTCGTAAGATTTTTTTTAACAAAAAAAATACAACAAAAATTTTTTTTATTAAAAAAATAAAATTTACGCATTTAAGTATAACGTACCTGATTTTGAGAAACGCACGCGCACACGCACACGCATAAATGACGTAGAAAACGAAAAAGAGAAGAGTACGAAAAAATAACCTTGTGATAGTAAGAAATTTAACAATACATTATTCCTTTATGTTTAGCTTATGTGAAAGTAAGCTTTTTTTTTACAAAAAAAAGAGAAAAATTTTTTTATTTATTAGTAAACAATAGGCGTAGTACTTTTTTTCCCCGATGGGGGGGAGGAAAAACGAAAATTTTTTTTACGATGCATTGAGAAAAAAGTATTTTATAGTTTTTTCACTTTTGTTGAGGGAGGAAGGGGAAAGGGGGCGGTAGAAAAATTTGAAACGAACGATAAAGAAAAATTTTTTTCACGTCATCAAAGTCAAATTGGAAAGAAAATGTTTAAGTTAACTTTTTCCATTGTTTGTTTCATTAATCGGGAGTAAGATAAAATAAATGGGGTTGAGGGGGTAACAATAGATGAAATTTCCAATGTGAGGATGATGGGGATAGGGAGGCAAAAGAGTGATGATAATCAATTCAAAACATTTGACAATTTTCTTTCTTTTCTTAGTTTAAAAACCCGTTGAAAACTTTTTGATTTTTAAACATATTCAGCAATTTGTAACTATTAATCAAAAGTCGTAGGAGTGTTGTTGTAGTAAAAAAATCTTTTTTTAACCTTATTTGTCTAAGTTTTAAAAACTCTATAATTCGTCACTTTTATCTTTTAAAAATTTTCCAAAAGAAGAAAACGAAAAACAAAGAAAAACACCGAATGAAAAATTTTCCACGTTTGAAATTAAAAATTTTTGTTTTATTCGGTTCACGTTTTTTTTTTTTTTTTCAACTTTTTCAATAATTAATAATATTAACATTCGAATATTAAAAAATAATAATAATAATAATAATTTTTATAAACGTAACGTTCGTTTGAAATCGGTAGCTGTCGGTAATTTAAATGAAGATTTAATTTTTACGACAGCAAATTTAACCGCCGGAGATGAGGAAAAAAAAAAGTTGAAAAAAAAAAACTTTTCAAAATCAACCATCCGTAATATCGATACCGAGAATTTCCAATTTCGAATTTACCGTCTCAATTTTTACCCCCCCCCCCTTCGTGCCTTCATCTTATTTTTTACCACCTTCATCCCTCCTAAAATTCATCCTTTTCTACCTTTTACTACACCTGTAGTATACCCCTATTTATCTATTCGATTTTTTTCTTTTCTTACCTGTTCGTCTCATCTTTTTTTTCTTGTTTGTCTATCTATCTTTTCCTTTCTAGTTCAATACCTACCCCCTCCCCCACCCCGATCAACTATCCTTCGATTTATTTTCCGTAAAATCGATCGATTTTTTCCAAGAAACGGCGGAAATATTATTACTTAAAGGAAAAGATTTATAGATTTAAAAAACCGCAGACGACGAATTTGAAAGAAAAGTGAAAAACCGGAAACGAGGGATTTTAAAAGAGAGGTAAGGGGGGTAGATAGGTAGGTAGATGAGTAAAAAACGGCGGAAAATTTCCCGATAATAAAAATCTTGGTAGTAGTAAAAATCAAAAAGTGAGAAAAAACCTTTTGAAAATATTCAAAATCACGAAAAAAAAAAAAAAAAATTAAATTTTAAATTAAATGTAAAATTTTTACCCCCTCCCCTTTCCTTCTTCTCCCACCCTCTCCTTCCTTTTTTTCCCAGGGAAAACTTTTTATTTTCTTTTATCAATATTATCATGGAACCGATTTAATGATAATAAACGTTATCAATATTATTTAATTAATTAAATTGCTTTCGGGGTATTTTATTTACATTTCTCTCTGACATTCGATAATATTCAAAAGGGTTAAAATAAAATTTAAAAAAAATAGTAATAATAATAATAATAATTTTCATAAATTTTGAATAATTATTATTTGGTTAATATTATTATTATTATCATCATCTTTGAAATCTTTTTATCATTTTATTGATAAAAAGATACCACCACCTCCACCACCGTCGGGTGTGTTTTTGTTAAAATCGATTTTATTTTATTTTTTAATTAAAAAAAAAAAAAAAAATTTTCTCTCAGGTATTTCCAACCACGTCGATAATTAATTTAATAATTTCTATTTTCAATTCCTTTGTCGTTTTCTCATCATCATCATCATTATTATCATCATCATCGTTTTATCCATGTATTTTAATGACGTTTAAATTTCTAAAAAGTTTCCTTTGATTTTTTTTCTTTTTTCTTATTAAAAACTCGTAAATCTTTAAGAATATTAATAAATATTTAAAAAGAATTTTTTTTTTTATCCAGAACCGATTAGTTTCCGGTTTATTCTTCCATTTTTTCTTCCTTCTTTCTTTTGGCATTAATTTTCTTTTTTTTTTTTTGAATGCGGGATTTCTGGAGGGGGGAAGTCTGGATAGAGAAAAAAAGGAAAAGAAAAGTTTCGAAAAGAAAAGTTTCGAAAAAAAAAAAATGAAATTGACAGGGATAAGAGGAGGGGAAGGGAGGGCGGGTGCGAGGATGTGTGTGTTTGTGTGAGTGTGCGGTTGCGAAGGAAAGGCGAAGTGGAGGGGTGGAGAGAATGAAAAAGTTTTTTGGAACCTGTACGGATATTAAAAAAAAAAAAAGAAAAAAAAATTTATACCGGAAAATCTCTAGAGTTTAATAATTTAATGTCAACGCAATTCATTTATTATTATTATTATTATTAATAATAATTTTATGGAATGAACGGAGGAAAAAAAAGAAACTCTCTCGCGTACGTTTTGTCGATTTCTTAAAAAACAAAAAAAAGCTCCTTTCACAGCTTCCGACCGCATCTTTCCGTTCGTTTCATCTCTTCATTTTATCTATATATAAACATAAGTTCATTTAAAATTATTTACCGAGATAAAAAAAAAAAAAAAATGGGCCCAAGAGTAAAATAATAAGAAAATTTTGGTTTTGTTACCTGGAAAAAAAAGAATCCCGTCTTAAAAATAATAATTTTCACCTTGTAAAAGGAAAAAAGGAAGGAGAAAAAAGGAAAGGAAAAAAAAAGGAAAATATTATGAGTTTCATTACGTTTACGTCAAATAATTTTCAAATTAATGCTCTTAAATTCTTCTTCTTCTTTTTCATCTCTTCCCTGTTTTTTCTTTTTTTCACACTCCCCCTCCCTGAAAAAAAAATTTTTCATCTTCTTTCTCTCTCTCTCTTCTGTACGTTTCTTTCCCAATTTTTTTCTTCTTTACCCCGCCCTCTCCTTCACCACTTCCTCTTCCTCCTTCTTCTTCCTTCTTTTTTCACCGCACGTTTTTTCATTTTTTTCATTCAATATTTTTTCCTTTTTTCCTTTTTTTTTTTTTTTTTAATATGATTTTAAATTTACCATTTTCTTTTCTTCTTCTTTTCGTGAGACAAAGATGAAAAAGAAAAAGAGAATTAAAGAATTACAAAGAGAATGAAAGAGAAAGTGAGAGAGAGAGAGAGCAGAAAAAAAATTATTATATAGAATTTTAATTTTTTCATTTCATCATCACCATCATCGTTTTTTCTATTTTTCCTTCCTTCCTTTTCTTCCTTCCTTCCTTCCTTCATTCCTTCCTTTCTTTTCTTCATCAATTTTCAAAATATTAAGTTTCCTTTTTAGTAAATTTTCAAAGTCAGAATAAGAGAACTTAACAAGTTTAAAATTTTAACCTTTTTTGAAAGTATAATTTTTCTAATTATAACCAGTTTAATATTTATTGTTTTTTTTTTTTCGAGGAGAGAAGAGGGAGGGGAGGGTATTTAAATTGAACGCCCATGAAAATTAAAGAACCTTTTGTTGTTGTTGTTATCCTCATAAATACAACAACAACGACAACCAAAACCATACCGAAAATAAAAACAAACAAATATTTCCTATCTTTCGTCCATGATAAATCCAAGAAATTAACAAAAGGGAACTCTTCCAAAAAAAAAAATGGAATTATTATTATTATTATTATTATTATTATTATTATTATTATTATTATTATTATTATTATTATTATAAATAAAAATTTTCTTCAAATTATTACTGCGAGATCCTTCCGCGCCATTTTGAATTTTTTTATGAATAATAATAATAATATAAATTATAATTTCGTTTTACAATTTTTTTTTTTTTTTTATGTTTAGAAAAAATTTTCTTTTTTTTTTTCGATTAATCGAAATTTATCTTTATCGATATAACGGAAATGAACATTTTTTTTATTTGTTACGTTTCCGGTAATAAAAATTACCCGAATGAAAAAATTAATAATTAATTAATTTTTTTTAAATTTTGATTTCGCGTAAATTAAATATATTATAAATACCATCATCATCATCATCATCATTATTATTATTATTATTATCCACCATTAAACACGACAAGGCTACTTGTCGGAGTTTTTAAGTATTTATCCGAGGTTTCTACCCGATTCCTTAGGGACAAATACTCGAATTTCGGTGGTGCCACTTATTATAAGATAGCACCACATCAATTCTTGAAGGTCTTCCTGAGTCCGTCTTTTTCGATGGGAACGATTTGTCTCCTGAACTGGGCTCCGGTGACTAACATCTTTGGAGTGGCCAGGGTCAGAAGCAGTGAAATTCACATTCTCGTCGAGCTGCCTCAGGTCGACAGTAGAACAAGATTTGTTTTTTGGTTCTTACTTTGTCTTGTTCTCATTTTTTCATTTTTTTTTTTTTTGCTCTTTTAAGCCAACAGCACGTGGCGTTCTCAAACGGTCACCCATCCAAGTTTGCACCACGCCCGATGCTGCTTAACTTCGGTGATCGTACGGGAACCGGTGTGACCAGCACGCTATGGCCGTTGGCTTTTATTATTATTATCATTATTATCATTATTATCATTATTATTTCCTTCCGAAACCTGTTTGGCACGTCGTCAGTATGTTTTCCTCCTTTTTTTTTTTTTTTTTTTGAATTTTACCTTAAATTAAAATTAATTTTTTTTTTTTTTGGTTGTTTGTTTGTTCGTTTCGGTTGTTGTCGTTTTTTCGTAATGGGAAACGTTGTCTAATTACACGTTTTTATTACGGTTTAAAAAAAAAAAAATTTAAAACGTTTCGTATTAGGGAATGAATCGTTAAATAAATTTAAAAACGTTTATATATATAAAAAGCGTAGAAAAAAAAAACCGGAAATGGTTTTTGTCGTCGTCGTCGTCGTTGTCGTGACGTCATATTACAAATGGCGGCTAATCTGTATCATTTATATAATTTAAATTAAAAAATTATTAGTATTATCAAAAATTTTTTTCACTGGTTTTTTTCCGATCGATATTAACGAAAATTTTTTTCTTTTTTTTTTTTGTTCAGAAAATTAATAATAATAATAATAATGATGATAAAAATTAAGTTATAAAAAAAACTGGAGAAAAAAAAATGATTAATGAACATAATTTAATGAATATTAAAAAAAAAAACTTGGGTGTTGGATATAATTATAATTAATCAAAAAAAAAAAAAAACTTTTATCGCATCAAAACATTTATTATTTTTATTATTATTCATCGTCGAAAATTATTATTTTGGGGAGGTATGGTGATGATGGGGGGGTGGGGTAAAAGGGTAGTAACGTGATAATTTTCATTTAAGTTTTTTTATTATCACGTGTGTCCGAATAAGTTATTATTATTATAAATTTCCGTATAAGGATTTTTTTTTCTATTTTAACTTTTTATTTTTCAAACTCCCCTTTCCCCTCTCTTCCCCTCTTCTTTACTCCCGTTTCGACTTCACAACCCCGTTATTTTTTTCCACCCTCCTCCCCTTTTTAGATTTTCTTTATAAAAAAGAAAAAAAAATGATTTGTAAAGTTTTCGCGTTAAACATGACAAACGCATTTTATTTTTTTTTTCGTTTTTCTTACTCGTTGTTGTTTGTTGTTGTTGTTGTTGCGGTTGTTTTTGTTTTTTTTACAACACGTCTTTTATTTGCTGTTGGAAATTTTTTTTTTTTTTATCTCAAAATTATTTCGTTAGAAAATCGACTTTAAAAAAAAAAATAAAAATGGAAATAAGAAAATGGAATGAGAGAGAGAGAGAGAGAGAGAGAGAGAGAGAGAGAAAGAGAAAAGTAAAACCTACTTCTGCTGCCACTACTAAAAAAAAAAAAAAGTTTTTTTAAACAATAAAATAAAATAAAATTGATCCGATATTCAAAAGAATAAAATCGGCGCCAAAAATCTTAAAATTATGTAAAAGAGAATAAAAAAAAGAAAGAAATTGAGAGTAATATAAAGAGTAATAGAAAAAAAAAAGGAAAATGGAAAAGGAAAAAATGGGGATAAATATAGAAGGAGTAAGGGTTAAAAGGAAAATATGACGAGAAATTTTTCCTTTTTTTCATTTTTTTTTTTTTTAATACCTTTCGATAATCCTTTTTTGACGTGTAAAAATAATTGATTTAAACCTTTTTATATATATATATTTATAATTCCGTTCAGATCGTATATTTAACCGTTCACTTACTACTACCACGACTACTACTGCTACCATTACCACTACTACTGCCACTTTTCGGTTGTATTTAAACCTTTCTATGTGACCCAAAAAACTACATTTATTACGTAATGGCATAAAAAAAAATAGATTTTATATAAATCATAATGTTAAATTTAATGCAGACGAAAAAAGAAAAGGTAATAAATAATCAGGAGTGGCAAACTAACAAAAAAAAAATTTTTTCTTTTTTTTTCTTCTGCTTTTTATTTTGATTTTGGAGACTCGAACCTTATTTTGTCGTTCAGTTTTCGTATTTTTTCTATTCTCTTCTCTTCTCTTTTCTTCTCTACCCTCTTCCTTTTTATTTTCCTTCATATATTATTTATTTTGCTGGTTTTATTATTATTATTATTATTATTATTATTATTTTACGACTTCCATTTTGTAAAAAAAAAAAATAATAATAATAATAATTGATAAATCTTGACGTGTTGTTGTTTCCCCAACATTTTAGGCACATTTCAATTTGTATTAAAATTATTACGTTGTCTGATTTTTTCATCTTTTTTTTTTTATGATCGTGAAAGCGGAAATTTTTGTGAAATTTCTGGGGGGGGGGGAAGGTGGAAAGAAAGAGAAAGAAAAAAAACCTTTCGATGATTTTTTTTTTAAAAAAATTTTTTGAGGGTTTAAGTCGGATTCGATAGAAAATTTTTATTTTAAAAATTTTGTTCACGTGAAAATTTTCTTTTTACCTTTTTATCAGAGAGTTTTTTTAAACCACTAGAAAAAATACTTCATTTCCTCTCTTCCCCCCCCAACTTAAAAAAAAAAAAAGAAAAAAAATGTTTACTTAAAAAATTTTTTTGTTTTAAGTAAATGAATGACTTTTCCCCTTTCCCACTTTAAAAAATTGTTTTTGTTTTAATCGTGGCACCAATCCATCT
>NW_002987848.1:362947-369069 GCF_000006295.1 Pediculus humanus corporis | reverse complement strand
TTTTTTTTTAATAAGAATAATATATTAACTGATAAAAGATAACTTAATTGATAATAACAATAATAATAATAATAATAATAATTAATTTATTAAATTAAATTTCGAATCGTTTTTTTTTTTTTTAATTATTATTTTTTTCGTTGGAAAAAAAAAAAAAAACAATAAAAATTATTCTTAATTATCTCACCTTTACAACTTCTCTCTCTCTCTCTTTATTTTCATTTATATATATATATATATTTTTTTTTATTATTTACGTCTCTTTTTTCGTACTCTCTCTCTCTCTCTCTCTCTCTCTCTCTTGTTTCTTCTCTTCTGAAAAAAAAAAACAATATATTTTCTTCTATATAAAATTCTACGAGATTTTGCTTTTACCTCACTTTTTTTTTATTTTATTTTTTTATTTTTTCACTATTTTCTATTATTATTATTTTTTTTGTCTTTCGCTCTCTCTCTCTCTCTTTCTCTCTCTATCTCGCTCTTTTTTTCCATCTCTCATATTTTGTTTTTTTAATGGTATTTTGCCATTGACTCTCGATTATAAAAGGTAAAAAGTTAATGAAGCGATAAAACTGCAATGGGAAGCCTTTAATTAATTTAATTTTTTTTTAAGTCACGTGACTTTAATAAAAAAAAATCTTTTTTTCTTGCTTTCGTTAATAGATTTTTTCCTTCTTTTTTTTTACTTCTATTATTATCATTATTATCATCATCATTATTATTATTAAAAAAGATGATTTAAAAAAAAAAATTCTTTTTTTTTCTTTTTTTTTTAATTATAAAATTAAGTAAGAACGAGAGTAATTAAAATTTTTAAAGCGGGGGGAAGAGGGGAAAGGGGGAAAGGACGGTAACGTTGAATTTTGTCGCACGTATGAAAACCAACATGAAATTAACCGGGATCGGGAAGAGGGGGTGGAGGAGAAAAACCTTTTTAAAAAGTGTCGAATTTTTTTTTCACCCGCCGCCATCGTTAGTTTTCTCTTTTTTTTTTTGTAATTTACGACAATACAGTTGGCAAAACTGAATTAAAAAAAAGAAAAATTGTATTTTTTTTTTGTCTGTTGCTCGAACAAACAAAATTTTTTTTTTTTTACCCCGTTTGTATCGGTCATTAACAACAACAACAACAACAAAAACAAAAAAAAAGTTTATTTTAAATTTAATTTTGTGATGAATTCTGGTAAGAACACGTCATCATCATCATCATCATCATCATTATTATTTATTTGTTGTTGTTGTTGTTACGAAAGGTTGTTTGAACTAAAATTTAAAATGATATAAAGGTTTGACGTAACCTTTTCTTGTTTTCATTAACATAGTTGATGAATCAAATTTCTTTGATGTGGTCATTGCTCATCTACAAAACCTTTAATGCCTTGTTTAAAACATTTAATTTGATTTCATTATCATCATCACCATCACCATCACCTTCATCCTCTTATCGATTGTCATTCATTCTGTATTCAATTATTATTATTATTATCATCAGTATTTTATTGTTAAATTCAATTTCGGTTCGTTTATCATCGAAACAAGGACAAAAAAAAAAACTTTACATTATAAGTATTCGTTACAAATATCGATTTATTAAATTTTAATAATAATAGTAATAGTGTCTTCATGATTGATTAAAATTTTCCAGTTGGAAAATGAGAAAAAAAACAAACTAATATTATTATCATTATTATTTTAACTAAAATTTTTTGTAATTAAAAAAAAAAAGAAAAAAACGATTGAAGGAGAGAAATGACGATTTATCGAACAAAACTCATCAAAACAACAATGGCGATTGATTTCGGACAAATCTCGAATAGAAAATAAAATAAATAAAAATATAAGTTTGCAAATAAACGAGAGAAATCGAGGGAGGTGGGGGAACGGAGGCGAGGAAAGGAGGAAAGCGCGGAGAAAAGGCAGAAAGCGGAGAGTATAAAATGTAATAATGAAAATGGGTGGAGTGAGTGAGGTGGTGGGAGCCAATCAAAAACGAGGAAATGAAATGTGGTGGGAGAGAAAAAGTAGAAGGGAATCGAATTAAAAAAAATAGAAGGGATTTCATGAAGAAGGGGAAATAGAAAGTTAAGGAGGGACGAATGAGAAAAAAAATGAAGGAGAGGACAGAGGGGTGGGGGAAGGGTGGGTGTGGGGTGAGGGAAAAAAGAATACTTAAACTTTTATTTTTTTTAAATCCTTATGTAAATTATTTTACCCAATTAATTTTTTTTTCCCCCGCAAAGACACACACACACACACACGCACACACGCACAAAAAAACGGAAAAATGACGTACGAAAATTTAAATTTTTTTTTTTGCTATGTGTTAATAGAAATAATAATGATAATAAATTTTTTTTTTTGCCGTTAAAAAAATATTTGCTTTTAGTTTATTAAAGTAATATGATATTTTTTTATATTTGGTTGACACAAACACACACACAATGTAAAAAGGTTTTTTTTTCCTTCTTTCATTTTCCCATCGTCGTCTGGAAAGGTTTTTTTTGCAAAATATGTTTTTTTTTATTATTGCGGCTAATCAAGGGAATGAAAAAACCTTCTAGCAATTTCTATTTCCATATTATTACCCATTTCTTCTTTTTTTTCTCACCCTTTTCTCGCGTTAAAAAGATATGGACGAAAAAAAAAAAACAGAAAAATGCTGGAAGGATGATGGAGAGAAAATATCGGGTGGGAGAGGGGAAAGGGGAGGAAGAGGAAGGAAATGGCCTTTGAATGTTTTTTTTTACGAAACGTCATTTTTATTATTATTATTATTATAACTTGTTGTATAATAATAATAATCCTTTTCAAATTCAAACCTTTTAAGGTTACGATTTTGATGAAAACAAATGGCGATGAATATAAATGACTTGAAAACCAGGTTTGCGGGTTTTAAGAAAAAAATTTTTTTTTTTTTTATGAAAATATAAAATGATTGATGGACATTGAATGAAACCTTTCGAATGAAAGTTTAAAAGGAGTTTTCTAAAATTACGTTTTTTTTTTTTGTGGCGTCGGCGTCGGTGTCGTCACGAGACGCGTTTTGTGGCGAAGGAAAAAAAAAAAAACTTTAACCATTTTGAATGAAATTTATTGTTATAAAATATTATTTTGTACGTTTTATATAAAAAAAAAATTTCTAAACTTTTTTTTTTTTTTATCTTATTTAATTTTCAAACGAATAATTTTAAATTATTATTACCTAAAACCACGTATTTTATTATTATTATTATTATTATTATTATTATTAGTATTATTTCTTTACCTTTTTATAAGTTTTTATACCGAAGAAAAAAAAAAAAATTTAAAAAAAAAAAATTTAAACGTATCGAATGATTACATATATATATATATATATATATATATATATATATTTATTTATTTATTATATAAAATTATAAAAATAATAAGATAACGAGATAAAAAAAATTGATAAGATATGTGTGATAAGATGATAATAATATTTACGAAACAAAAAAAAAAAGTTGGGGCACACAATACGACGATCAATCAGTTTTGAATTCTTATTAAAAAAAAAATAGTTATGATATTATTACGAAATTACGTCATTGTCGTCAACTCATAAAATGAATCGTTTAAGTTTCTTGTTTGTTGTTTGTTTGTAAGTTTTTTGTTTGTTTTAAATTTTTTAGTTATTCGAAAAATAATTATTAGTTTTACAAAACTATTTTTTTTTCATCTATTACATTTACAAAATTAAAAAAATAAAACTTTCCCGCGTTCGAACGTCGGTCGATCGTTCGGTCTTTACACAAAAAAAAAATTTCGCGCTTTTTGATTGGTCGATCGTTCGGTCCTTGTCAAAAAAAAAAATTTCCCGCGTTCCGATTGGTCGATCGTTCGGTCTTTCCCCTGTTCTGATTGGTCGATCGTTCGGTCTGAATGCAAAAAAAAACATTTTTTTTTTCTCCTACCCGTTCTCTTATTCATTTTCGATCGATACGGGAGGAAAAAAAAGGAGGATGGGAAGGGAAAGAGGGAGAGAAGAAAATTTCAAAACCGCAGAAACGAAAAAAAGAAGAAAAAAAAATTTTTTTTTTTTTTGCAAACGCGTCTTCTGCTATTTTTCAATTTTTTTCTCGTCATCGTTTGTTGTCATTTTTATTAAAAAAAAAAAAATAATAATAATAATAATTTGTTTTTTTTCCCCCGAGTTTGTTTTATTTATCGCGTTATTTATATACATATAAATTTTTTTTACCTTATTTTAACTCGATTATTATTTTATTCTCCTTCCACGTTTTTTTTTACTTATTTAATAAAAATTTTTTTTTGTATATTAACAAGTTAAAAATTAATTTTCTTCCGTTAAACTTTTTCCTTTTTTTTGGCATATTACGGGAGGAAAAGTTTTTTTTCCGAACTTTCTTACTACCGCTTTTTTTTTTTTTTTTTTATTATATTATTCTTACTACGATAGAAAAATTATTATAAATTATTACGTAATTTTTTTAAATTAATAACAACAATCGAAATTGTTAATTTTTTTTTGACAGTTACATCCGTTCACGTTTAATAGAAAAAATAAAAAAAAACTTTTTATAATGTGACGAAAACAAATATTTATTCAAATTTTGTTTGTTTGTTTGTTCGTTCGTTTGTTTGTTTTTTAATTTTTTTATTATTCGAAACAATCATATAAATTCGTACGAGTTTTTTTATGCGATA
Source organism: Pediculus humanus corporis (assembly GCF_000006295.1). Taxonomy (NCBI): domain Eukaryota; kingdom Metazoa; phylum Arthropoda; class Insecta; order Psocodea; family Pediculidae; genus Pediculus; species Pediculus humanus. The sequence goes on along the minus strand of NW_002987848.1, from coordinate 364,380 downwards.
AATAAACGAATAAAAAAAATTTTTTTTTTTTTTTATTTAAATTTTATTTATTTTATTTTTTTGTTTGTTTGTTGTCGTTGTTATTGTTGTTGTTGTTGTTGTTGTTGGGGTGTTAAAATTTATCGACGTGATATAAAAAAAAAACATAATTAAACAATTTGATGGTGTTATTGTTACAAAAAAAAAAAAAGGAATTAATTACAACGTAAATAAAAATTTGATTGATAAAGTCATAAATGAAAAAAAATAAAATTATTGTTTGTTTTTCTTAACAAACAACAAACGGAAAAAATAATTATCATTAATAACGACGTTTGTCGATTTAAAAAAAAATAAACAATTTTAAAGGGTTTCAAATTTTCGATTTAAAAAAAAAAATGATAATGTAATTGTTTGATAACGATAGCGTTTATCGGACAAATGCGACGTTGCCATTTTTAATAATGAAAAACGTTTCATCGCGTTTATTTATAAATATATGCAATTCCGGTTTTTAAAAAAAAATGGCGTCAATTTATTTCGACGAAAAAAATAAAAAAAAATTTTTTTTTTTTTATTTCCATTTACAATCGTTTTATATATACATACATATACATATGCAATTCCTTTGACTTTCCTTTTACGAATTTAAATTAAATGATTATTCAAATTTCATTACTTTATCGTTTGTTGCCTAATTTCAATTTGAAAAGAATTGCTGGAGAGAATGGAAATTTTTTTTTTCCGACTCTCATTCTCGTCCCCCTCCTCCATTTTCATTCCCGTTTCCATCGAATAAATTTTTTTTTGTTTGTTTGTTTATTTCGCTCAACCGCCCTCACATTTACGAACTGATTAATAATAATAATAATAATAATAATAATAATAATAATAATAATAATAAATTTTCCCGAAATTTTTTTCTATTGATAATAACTTTAAAGAAATTTTTTTTCTACTACGTCATTCATTATCTAATTTTATAAAAAACTATAATTGTTCTTATCATAGTAATAATAGAGTTCATTGACCTTAAAAATGGCCAAATAAGTATTCCTGGAAACTCATTCACAAATGAAAAAAAAAAACCTAAACAAACAAAAGGTAAAAAATAAAAATTACACGCGAATAATACTTGAGTATAATTCAATATCGGTATCATTATTATTATTATGTTTTTTTCCTCTTTCTTCTCCAGAATGGTATCTCGTTTCCAGTAGTTTTGAAACATGTAATAAAAAAATAAGTGTAATTTTGATCCAAATAATAAAAAAAAAAAGAGAAAAAAAGAAAAGGGATGTGAAATATAAGAAGATGAGAAAAAAGAATGGCGGGATCGAATATGAAAAGAGAGAGAGAGATGGAAAAGGGTAGCGATGGAATGAAAGAAACACGGATAAAGGAATAAAATAATAATAATAATGATAATGATGATGATAAAGGCAAAAAAAAAA
>NW_002987848.1:361100-362665 GCF_000006295.1 Pediculus humanus corporis | reverse complement strand
ACTCTCTCTTTCTCATATCTATTTTATTTTATTTCGGTTGTGCGTGTGTTTGTGTGTGTGTGTTTGTTTGTTTGTTTGTTTTTTTTTCCATTTCCCTTCAGGATTTTCAAATACGTGATGGTTTTATTTACCACCGCAAAACAAAAAAAAAAAAAACTTCATTTTATCCCATTTTATTTTTTTCTTTTTCCAGATTTATCTGGTATTTCTTTTCTTTTTTTTTGTCTTCTGCTTCTAGTTTTTTTTGTTTTTTTTTTTTTTTTTTTTTTTTATTCACTGGAGAACAAAAAAAAGAAAGAAAAAAAGAAAACAGAAAAAAAAATTTTTTAAAAACTTGTTTTGTTTTTTGTCGACTTTTCAACAACCGAAAAAAAAAAACAAGTTTCGTTTTCTAGGAATAAATTTTTTTGTTAATGACACGTTTTTTTTGTTGTTTAAATTTAATCCGCCATATTTGTTGAAAATTGATCGATCGTTTTGGAAAAAAAAAAAAAAAATTTTTTTAATTAAAATATTTTAAATTCTTTTTCCTTTTCCGTTTTCCTTTTATTTTTTTCTTTTTGTAAAACATTTCTATAAAATTTTCTTCTTTTTAAAAACGTTTTTAAACAATTCGCAAAAAACAAACAACAAACAACAACAACGGTCTCAAAAATTTTAACTTTTTGACATTTAAATGACATTGTTTAAATCTTTTTAACATGTTTGTTGTCATATATATATAAAATAAAACAAACTTGAAAACTGGATTAGAAATTTATTAAAAAAATTTTGTATTCGTTACGGTAGAGGAAACGGAAATGACAAAAGATTATTATTATTATTATTATTATTATTATTATTATTATTCAACATTTAAAAAAATAAATAAATAAATAAATAAAAAAGTTTCTAGAAAATTTTTATACGAAACGAAAATATTATTTGTTTGAAAATAAAAATAAAAATTTTCCCCGGGGATTGTTTTCGGTTATTTTCGGATATGTTCGGGTATTTCCGATAAGTACCTTTAAAATTTAAATGGATAAAAGAGTAAACAAACAAACAAACAAAATATGAAAATGTCGGTGTAAGGAAAGGAAACAAAGAAAAAAAAAAAAAATTATTTTTTCATCTTTTTTAATGAAAAAATATGAAAATGGCGGAGTCGACGTCGTCGTCGTCGTCGCCGCCGCCGACAACGTCGGAGGATAATGATAATGATGATGATGGTAATATACTGACTGAAAATTTTTTCACCGTCTACAACAACAACGAAACCATTTTCGTGTTTTGCTTCGTAAACTTTTTACGGTCTTTTAAACTTTCATTGTTTAAATAAAAAAATTTTTTTTTTCTTTTTTTTTTTTATGTCTTAATGGAATAAGTTAAAGAGAGAGAGAGAGAGAGAAATTAAAAGCGTTAAGAAAATTCTATGAATACTCCAAAACATCACCATTTTAAACTCTTTCTCCCTTTCTCTGTCCCTTTCTCTCTCCCCCTTTTAAATTTATTTAAAAACGTTTTTTTTTTTTTTTCATTCAGGTAAATGCAAAGTAAAACAAACGAAATGTGCGTGCGTGCGT
>NW_002987848.1:359080-361080 GCF_000006295.1 Pediculus humanus corporis | reverse complement strand
GGGAGAAGGCGGTAGGTCCCTAGGGAGTAAGAAAAAAAAATATTAAAAAAAATGAGAAAATTTTATATTCAATTTGGTATTTTATTTTGATTGCATTTCAAACACACCTACAAAATACGTGTGGTAAAATTATTCAAGGAATGATTAAAAGGAAGTGACGTCATTTCATTCGATAATTTTTTTTGGCGGTCAAATTTAAAATCCTTTCGATAAATTTTCTTTTCTTTTTTTCTATCGGTGCGTGCGTGCGTGAGTGCGTGCGTGCGTTCGTCACAAATTTGTCAAAATTTTAAAAAATGGGGGGAAAAAAAAAATTTATTTCTCGTTTTTTTAAAGGAATATCTGGAATTTCTGGATAAAAAAAAAATAATAATAATAATTTTTTTTTAATGTTAGATTCAAATGACGTGAATGTATGTTTGTTCATATGTTATACTTTTTTTTCCGTCTTCTTTTTCTTCTTCTCCAGATGATGATAATTTTTTTTCCAGAAATCTCAAATCCTTTTTTCTTTCTCCTTTCCACCCATCTCCCAAAAAAAAAAAAAAAGTGACGAAATCGTTTTTAATTTTTAACCGCACGCGCGCGCGTTAAAAAAAAAATCTTCCTTCGTCATTTGTCAACGTTTATCACAAACCATTGATTTTTTTTTTTTTTTTTTGAAATGTTGTCATCCCTTTTTTTTATTTTTGTCGTCATTTCCGCGTCTCTCATTAACTTTTTTTCCTTTTTTCATTTCTTACATCGTACTTATCACGAGTTAAGAAAAATTACATGCCGTTATCATTTCCATTATTTGTTTTTCAAATGTTTTCTTTTTTTTTTTTATCTTAAAAATTTATGTAATTTTTTTATATTTTTTGTTACTTTCTTTTCAACAATAAATTTTATATTATTATTATTATCATTATTATTATTATTATTATTTCATTTGAGATTCAATGTATCATTGTAGTTTAACGAGAAAAAAAAAGACGAAAGGAAAAATTTTTATTTTTAAACAGATTAAATATTAAACGGAAGTTTGAGAAGGAGGAGGAAGTTGGAAAAAGAGGAGGGGAGGGGAGGGGGCAAAAAAAACGTTTTCTGGTTTTTTTTTTTAAATTAAGTTTATGCTAATTAGTTTTATAATTAGTAGCATTAAAAACTAAAAAATAAAGTAACTACTTTAGAAAAAGAAAAAAAGAAAAAAAAGTTTTTCTCGAGGGATTCGTTAAAACAAAAAAAAAAAAAAATTTTTTTTCTCCCAAAAAAAAAAAAAATGGCAAATGACGATCCGAAAGCTAATTAAGGTTTAAACCTGGCATTAAAAAAAGCTTAAATTTTTAAATCGATAATTACGGTTCCCCTACGCCTTCAACCCCTCTTTTCCCTCCTCCCCCCTCGACTCTCCCTTAAATTTTTTTTTTGTTAAAAATGACAAATTAATTTTTTATTTCCCTCCAAAATTTTTCGGGGTGGAAAAAAAAAGTTCATCCCTTGTTTTATTGTTTCTCATCATCATCATCGTCATTGTCATTGATCTCCCCCCCTCTCACCCTTCTTTTTTTTTGTTTATCCCCTCCCCCTTTTTCTCATCATTTGTGATATAAATGTCACGATGATGACAATTACCTATCGAACGGCAGATTGCTAAAAATTAAATTTAAATTTTTTTTTTTTTTTTTAAACTTCCGTCGGCCATTTTTAATTTTTTTACACGCGCACCAACCTAAAAAAAAATTTTTTTTTCTCTCTCACGACCCCCGAGGGTACGACGACCCCTCCCGGGGTCGTGGGGGAGAGAGAAAGAGAGACAGAGAAAGAAAAAAAAAATTAAAACGAGTTTTATGAATATGGCGGATAATATTAAATAATTTCGCTTTTTTTTCGTTTAGAGTCATTTATTACCCTCCGACCCTCCGACTACTACCCCCCACCACCCACTCCCGACCACCGCCGCCACCCTCGCCGCCCGCCGTCGCTACATCCACCACCGCCTTTATTCAATTTCATCATTT
>NW_002987848.1:335460-358909 GCF_000006295.1 Pediculus humanus corporis | reverse complement strand
GAAAAAAAAAAAATTTTAAATCATCATTATTATTATTATTTATTTTATTTTTCTTTTGACACGGCAAAAAATTTTAAAATTTTATTCGTTTTCGCTTCGTTAATTCTTAAAAAAAAAAAAATTTTATACGAACGCGTTTGATTTTTTTTTTTTGTTATTTTTAATAGTCAAACCGGAAGTTATCGGAAAATTTCGGGAAATTTTTTTTTCGTACACTTCCTGTTATCATTTCCGTGTGTCGTTTTGAAAAAAGTTTTCCATCATTTTTCCATCGGGTTGTATAAATTATTAATTCAACGAAACTCTTATTATCACATCCTTTTATTAATAAAAAAAAAAAAAAAGAAGGAAAATTTTTTTACTTTATTCAATTATTAAAAGTTTAGAATCGAAAAAAAAGAAAAGAAAAGAATATTCTAGAAGTTTTCTATTTTTAAAAAAATCTAAAATTAATATTTTATTATAACAAAGTTCAAAAAAAAAAAATTCATTTAATGGTGTTTGTCGATGATGATAATGATGATGATGATGATGATGATTATTTTATCGAAAGGGAATAAAAAAAAAAGAGAGAAAAACAAAAAAAAAAAAGATGGTTGATTCCGTTAATTAATTCACTTGTTAATCCGATTTATAACGTTTTGATATTAATTAAAAAATTGGGTATTAAATAAAATTTCAATTATATGTTTTTTATTTATTTTTTTTTTGTAACTTCCGCCGGAAGTGAATTAATTTTATTTTTTATTTTTTTAAATATTTTTTTTTTATTTTTAATTTTGAATCCGTGTTTTTTTTATGTTTTCTCTTTCACTCCTCTCTCTCTCTCTATTTCTCTTTATGAATTTTTATATGTGGGTTTTTGATAATTCAAAATGGCGTCTGTTTTTTTACCTCTATCTTTCTCTCACTTGTATTTTCTTTCTCTCTTTTTATTTATTCCTATTTTCGTCTCTCTTCTCGTCTTTTTCTGTCTTTCTTCTTTTTGATTTTTTTTTTTTTTGAAGTTTTTCTTTCTGTTTTTGACGTTTTCTCTTCAATTTCATCTTTTCTTTCTATCTTTTTCTTTTTCTGATTATCCTTTTTTTTCTTATTCTTCTCCTTTTCCTTTCTCTCCTTCTCTTTTCTTTCTTTTCCTCTATTTCACTTTTTCTCTTTCTCTTTTATTTCTTCTTGTTCTTCTATTTATGATTCTACTTTTCTCTTTTTATTTTTCTCCTAATTTTCTTCTTCTCTCTCTTTTTTTCTTCTTCTTCTTTCTTTTTCTCATTTTCTCTCCTTCTTTTCTTTTCTTTCTATTTTTTTTTTCTGACTCTTCCCTTTTTTCCTCTTTCTCTTTTTCACCCTCTTCCTCTCACTCTTTCGCTTTATGTCTCTAAATTTTCGTTCTCTCTTCTTCTTCCTTTCTATCTCATTTTCTATTATTTTCTTTCTTACTCTTTCTCCTTTCATTTCTTATTCATCTGTCTCTCTCTCTCTCTCTTCATCTCTTTAATAACATCTTCGATGGAAAAATACGAAAAGAAAAAAAATTTCACGGATTCTTTTAATTACCAACGAATTTTTTCTTTTTTTTTATATTTTTGTTTCTTTCACGATTCAAGCATTTCCTTTTCCGGTTTAAAAAAAAAAAAAGGTAAAAAAAATATTTTTTTTTTACCATGTAGTAAAAGTCTATCATTATTGTTATTATTTTCGTCTGGAGTGTATTTTCGTCGAGGGAAAAAAAAAAAGTTTACTTAATAAACGACAAAGTTACATATTATGATAAAGTTCTCAAAGGAAAAGTTAAAAACGCGAAAAATTATTTTTATTTTTTATACGCGCGCGTCGTATGACGTTGATAATTTATTAAACACTCATGAAAAGGAATAAAAAAAAAAAACTGAAATAATAATAATAATAGTAATGATAATTAGTAAACGTTTAAATAATTTCGACGAATGTTTTTTTTTTCTCTCGATAGGGAGAAACAATCGGGTTTCTTTCGGTTTAAAATTCGGTTTTTTTTTCATTTCGTTTGAACGTTTGTTTGTTTGTTTGTTTTTTTTTTTTGTTAGAGTTATACATAAATCAAAGGAAAAGTTAATATTTTCAACGACGAAGTTAAGAGAAATTTCAAAATTGTAATTAAGCATTAAAAGTTTAACTTTACCCGTCGTCTGATATTTTTTTAAATTTAAAATTTTCCGTTATTTTACAACAACAAAACGGTCCGAGGGGATGAAAAATAATTAGAAATTTTATTATAATCTTAAAATTAATTAAACCTGGATTAGAAACAAACAAAAACGGTGGGGGAGGGGCGAGGACAGAGGGGAGTGAGTGGGTGGGGATTTAAAAAAAAAAAAAATATTTCGAACGTGTCCGAACACATCGACGACAACAAAAATTGTTCCTACTTTTCTACGTGTTTTGGTTTTTTCTTCTCTCTCTCTCTCTCTCCCTCTTTCTCTCTCTTTTCCTTTGACTCTCTTTTTTTAACAGTTAAATATTTTCATTATTATTATTATTATTATTCGCTTTTTCTTTTCTCGTTTCCGATTCGAAAATTTTTTTTAAGAATAAGTAAATTTGAAAAAAAAAGAGGAAAAAAAGGGTGGGGGGACGGTGATCAAATACAGGTAGGCAGGCAAATTATGTGATCAAAAAGAAAAAAAAGAAGCTCTATAAAGAAAAAAGCAGAAGAAAAATAAAAATAAGAAAGAGGAAAAGAAAAAAATGATTAAAGAATATAAAATGAAAAAAATTTTCACACGGGTCTTATCATCTATTTCATTTTCATTTTTGAATTAAACAGTTTTTGAAAAAGTGTTTTAATGCAAGAATGAATAATGAGTTGAAACGAACGTCGAAACGAACGAACGAACGAAAGAAGAAAAAAAGGAAAGAACGAACGAGAGAACGAGCGAACGGGCGAACAACCAACGAGCGACACAGATGCTCCAAAGTATTATTAATTTGAATATTTAAATTAAAATGTAATTTTTTATTTTATACCTCTCTCTCTCTCTTTCAGGAATCGTTCCTCTCTTTCTCTCTTTCAGGAATTGTTTCTCTACCTGTCTGTTTTTTTCAGGAATCGTTTCTCCCTTTCTTTCTCTCTTCTTTATGAATCCTTACCTTTCTCTCTCTCGTTTTCAGGAATCGTTTCTCTCTCTCTCTTTCAGAAATTTTTCCTTACTCTCTCTTTATCTCTCTTTTGTCCGTCATCCTTACTTTCGTCCTTTCTTGGTTCTTCTCTCCCTCTTTCTATTCTTTTCTTTGTTTGCCTCTTTTTATCATTCCTTTCTTCTTCTTTCTTTTTTTTCTCTTTTTTTTTCATGATCATTTCTTCCTAATTCTCTTTCTTTCTCTGTCCCTCCTTGAGTCATCTCTATTTCTCTCTCGTTTTTTTTTTTCCTTCGCCTTCTCTCCCGTTCAATTTTATCACACCTTCCTTCCACCCTCTCTTTTTCTTTCTATTTTAAAAAAACGTTCCGAATAAAAATATCAAAATGAATCACCTTTTTATTATACGCAGATATTAAAAAACAAAATGGCGACGATTATAATGTTAGAAATTTTATTAATTATTAACGCCCTGTTTTTTTTTTTCTCCATAATGAAAAATTCTATGGAAAAACTTTTTCCAGTAAGGTGGTGGTGGTGGTGGTGTGTGTGTGTGTATATTATCGTGAAATAAATAAAAACAAATTTTTCTTTTTTCTTTTTTTTGCGTGTTTGTTTTTTTTTTTTGTAAAAGATTTCCAACACCGATTTTACTACACGAAACACGAACCCCCCAAAAAAAAAAACTTGTAAAAACTTTTTTTTTGGGGGGAAGGCGGGAGAGGAAAGGTAGGCGAAAAAGTTTTTCAAAAAAAAAAAAAAAAAGATTTACAAAAACTATTTATCAAATCAAAGACTAGGTTTTGAGATTAAAATTTTGTTTTTTATTTTTCATTTTCCTCTTTCCCCCTCCCACCTCTCCTCCTCTTCTTCTTCCTTCTTCTTCTTCTTCTAACCGAAAACTATCGATTTTCTATCGATTTTCCTTTTATTATAATAATTATAGAAAACTTTAAAACTATCGTTTGTGGTTTCACGAAAATATTGATTTTTCCTAAATTATACATAAAATTAACACTTGAAAATATTTTCCAATAAATTTTTAATTTAATATTATCATTATTATTATTACTACTATTATTATTATTATTAAAGTTTTAAAGTTGAAACTTTTTTTTTTTAATTAAAAAATTAAAATTAATTAATTAATTAATATTTTTCCAGGTGATGACGTCAAAGTTTTTTTTTTTATTTCCATTTACCCAACTACTTTTCTCTCTCCCTCTCTTTCATCCTCCTATCAGAATCTTATCAATTTTTTTTTTTTTTTACGAAACTTCTTATCTTAACGTTTGATGGTTAAATTTTTTTTTTTGATTGTGGCAGAAGACGGAAAAAAGTAGAGGGGAGAAAGAGAGAGAGTGAGAAAATGAAAAAAAAAATTCTTTGACCCCGTAATTTGGGAATAAAGAGGGCGGTGGTTGGGGGTAGTGGTGGCGTCGGTGTTAAAAAATTATCATATTATTACGTAATAAATATTTTTTTTTAACATAAATAATAATAATAATAATAATAAAAAAGGTCAAAAAGTCAAAACATAATCGAGAAAACTTATGTGAAAGTTTTTTTCGCAATTTTAAATGATCGTTTGGTAATTTTCAAAAACCAAAAAACGATCATCTTCTTAAAATTAATTAATTTTTTTTTTTTTTCCAAAAATCAAATTTGACGTGTATAATTCAATCAAATAATTTTTTTTTTTTTTAAATCTTATACCGCTCCTGTTTTTTAAATTTTCTCATTTCTATCATAATTGAAAAATTAATTGTTCGCACACGCACCCCCCACTTACACACACGCACGAATTTAAATGAATAAAAGTTATTTGCTATCATTTTTCAGGTTAATTAATTAGTAAAATGTTTGATTTATCGCGAGTTTAACATTAACGTGGCAGTAGTAAAAGTAACATTTGCATATGAACTCTTTAGAAAATAAATTAACAGTGGGAAAAGACTACTACTATTACTATTACTACTATCTCGGCAACGATATATCAATAAATAATAATAGTAATATTAATTAGTGTTATATTTCATTATAATTTTTTAATTATAAAATTTCCTGTTTTTATTCCCACGGGACCAATTATTTAAAATGTTTTCGTTCAAATTTTTTTTTTTTATTTTAACCGTCGTCGTCGTCGTCGTTGTCGCCATCATCGTACAATCGTAACAAATTTGTTGGGGGGGGGGGAAATGATAAAAGAGTATAAATAAAATTTTATACGGAAAAAAAACATATTATTAATAAGTTTTTGGGAGAATACCTTCATTAGTATTAATTATTAATTAAGGTAATTAAACAGGTAATCTTTTAAACAAAGGAAAACTTATAATTACTTGTAATTTACTTAGATTGATAAAAGTTTTATTTAACAAATAGTTTACCTAAGTAAACATAATTATTTGTAACATTTCAACCGAAAAAAAACGCCGCGTTTTTCTCTTGTTGTTTTCCCTTTACGCAAACGACGACGAGTAAAATTTCACGATGATTGTGATGACGTCACGTGTGATAAATAATAATTATTAATTAGATAAAATATAACTCTTTTTAAGGGTGGAAGGGGGGAACGATGGGAAGACGGAGGAAATTAAAAAGCAAATTTATTTTCGCGCGAGTTTTTTTTTTTTTTTTTGATTTTTCGTAATTTTTTTTTTATCAAAAAACGTGTGATAAAAAAAAATGTTAATAAAGTTTATATAAAATCAAAGTGTTAAAACCGGAAATGAAGTGTGTTGTGATGATAACATAAAGAATTAAAATTTTTAAATAACTTGTGAGAAAAATGAAAGCGAAATTTGTTTTGTTTTTTTTTTTTTTTCTTTCTTAGTTTTTACACTTTTAAAAGTTTCCTTTTTGGGAAAATAGAGAGAGAAAGAGAAAATCATTTTAAAAATAACGAGAGAGAGAGAGAGAAAGATAGGAAAAGTTGTTCGGTTTTTGTTTTTTAACCTAATTTTTAAACGTCGAATAAAAAAAAAGTTTTTTCCTTTTTTATTCCACGCGTTGATTAATTAAATCGTTAATTTACAATTTCCACGTCGACAAATCAATAATAAACAACAAACAAGCAACAAACAACAAACGCAAAAAAAAAAAATTAATTTAAAAAAAAAAAAACGAATATAATTACAAAACGTGACAACTATTTCCGGTAATGTAATTTTTATATAACTCATAAAAGGGTTTTTTACAAGTGAAAAAAAAAAAAATTTTAGTTTTTTTAACAATAGTTTTCCTTACCGTAATAATAATAATAATAATAATTATCATCATCAACAGGTGAAACCTTTTTATAAAAAAATACAATAAATTTAATGACGAACATTTTAAAAGGTAAGAGAGAAAAAGGAAAAGAGAGAAAAAGAAAGGAAGAAAACAGAAACCTTATTGCGAATGTTTTTAGAAGTAAAAAAAAAAGTAAAAAATAAATTATTAGAATTATAATCACGTGGCACGAGAATAAATTATTAATAATTAAATAAAAAAAATTTATTTATTTAAGTGCGTACCATATTTTTTTTTTTATAAATTTGTAATTTTAACTACCTTAAATTAAAAGTTTAGTCAATTAGTCGTTGTTGTTTTCCCTCCTCCCTCCTTCCCCTCTTCCTTCCTCCTCGCTCTTTTTAAAGGGAAAAAAAGGTTAAAGGTAAATAGTAACAAAAAAAAATAATAAATTTGTTTAGAGAATGAATTTTCCGCTTCCGGTAATTTTTTTTTTTTTTGTTTTCAATTCAAATTTATCACGTAGTAATTAATTACAAAAAGGGAGAGAAAAAAAAAAACAGTCCGAACCTATTACCGGGTCCCCCACATTTTTTTTTTCTCATTGTTTTCTCTAAGAAATTATTTAGAAAAGAAAAGAATTTTAACCTCGCCCCCTCTTTTCCCCCCTCCCTCACCTTCGCTCTAAAAACTTTTTTTTTTTTTTTAAATAGACTAAAGACAAATTACACAAATAATTAATGAAAATTAAGAATTTTAATACTCGTTTAAAAAAAATTATTCTAATATTTTCTTGTAGCTGGAAGTTAAAAATAAAAAAAAATTGTTTTCGGTTTTAAAATTAAATGAGGAGGAGGAGAAGGGGAAAAGAGGAAGGATGGGAGGGAGAAAAAGGATTTAAAAAAAAAGGAGTAAAGATTAAAAGAGAAAAAAAAAACTGGAGCGAAAATTAAAATTTTTGGAGCTAAAAATCTCCATTGATTAAATTATTCATACGTTTTCTATCTCTCTCTATCTTTTTCTCTCTCTGTGGAGATCATGATAAAAATTTTTTTTTTTTGATAAGTTGGTAATACTGTTTTGCTTTTTTTAAATCGTCGTATTGAAATGGCAACACTGAATTAATAATTTTTTCTCTTACGTTAATTTTTTTTTTTTAGAAATTTTTTTTTATTTTTATGATAATAATAAAAATAATTTGTTTTTTTGTTTGGTGGTTGTTGTCGTTTGTTGTTTGTTGATACTTATTCGAGTTGTTTCATTAAAAAAATTTTATTTAGGCTATGAAAATTTACGTTTTTTGAACAAAAAGAAAATTTAATTTATCTCTACCAGATTTTTTTATTTTTTTTTATAACGGAAAAAATGGTTTTCCTGTTTTTTCTTCCCTTTTTTTCCTTCCTTTTTTTTTTAACAAAAAAATTACGGGAGAGGGAATGAGGGAGGGAAGGAGAGGGTAAATCGTAAAACAAACAATATTAGTAAAAAATTCAATCGTTTAAATATCAGTAAAAAAAAAAACCGTTGAATTGAACCCGTGGTGACACCTCGTAAAAAACCGGCCGTAAAAATTGTTTAAAAAAAAAATTTAATGTCTTTTTTTCCCTCCCTTTCCATTTACACCCCCAACCCTCCCTCTCTCTTTTCCCGATTTTTTTCTATTTTTTACACCCTTTAAATCACCGGCGACAAAAAAAAACAACCCTCAGCTTTGTTCGAATTAAAAAAAAAAAAAAAAAAATTTAAAATCGATACCGTTAATCGTCGTGTCGTGATAAAAAAAATCCTTAACACGGTACTGAAATACATATAAAATTCAAAAAATTAAAAAAATTTTTTTTTTTTTATGGTTTTAAATTATTTTAATATTTTTTTTTTTTGTGATTTTGGCAAACATGTCGTCGTAGTCGACAATTTAACGACTTATCATATTTTTTTCTTCTCCTCCTCTTTCTCCCTCTCTTCCCCTCTTTCTCCCTCTCTCCCCCTCTTCCTCCCATTTGTTTTTTGTGTTTCATTTTTTACTGATAAGTGTTATCATTCGTAATGAATTTAAAATCATTTTTAATGATAAATAACTTTTCATAAAAAATTAATAACTCGATAAAAAAAAAAACCTAAAATTTTATTGACTCCATAAATTATCCAGAAAGAAAAAAAAATTCCAGACTCGCTTCCGGTTTATTTATAAAAAAAAAAAAAAAAAAAATTTCCCTTTTACGTGTGAACTTGTGCGTGCATCACAAAACTTGATTAAAAACTTGATAACGTTTTTTAAACTCAAAATATTATTATTATTATTAACAATATTTATAATAAAGTTATTAAAAAGTCAAAAAAATTTTTACAATTAAAAAAAAAAAGTGGCAGAAGAAATGCTGTAAAGGAGAGAGGGGAGGGATAGGAAAATTTTCAAGCTTTTTTTTTTTTTTTTTTTTTCCCCATCGAACGTTACACGGTTTGAATTTTTCTTTCTTTTTATAACTTTTACTTTATTATTATTATCATCATCATCATTATCATCATTATCATTATCATTATTTTATTCTTTACGCCACATTTAATAAAAAATAAATTTTACGCTACGAAAAATTATTAAATTTGTTTCTTTTTTTTTTTTTTTTTTACTTTTCTTTCTTAGAGTGGATTAAATAAGAATGAAAAATAATAAAATGAAAATTTATTATTATTATTATTATTATTATTATTATTATTATTATTATTATTATCGTCGTGAATCGAGTTCGATTATTTCGATTGTAGTTCGATTATCATACGCGATAACAATATAAAAAAAAAAAAAAAATTTTTTAATAATGAATTTGTTATTCATTTTTTTTTTAATGGGTGGAAAAGTGTGAGGAAAAGTCGAAGAGGGTAGGAGAAAAATTAAAAATTTTTTTTTTAAACTCCTCTTCCTTTTTTCCCCTCTTCCTCATTCACTAACATTCTCCTACTTTAACTTTTTCCCCCTCTTTAACTCACACTCACACTCCCTCTAACGTTTACTTCTCATACTCATTTCCCCCTCCTCTTTATTTCACTCGCTCCATTTTTCTCACTTCCCCTTCTTTTTACACTATGTCTCCATCTCTCATTCTCACATTTGCGCTCTCTAACCCCACTCCATTCTCTTTCCCTCTCTTTTTCTTAAAATCTTTTTGCCCCCTCTCACTCGCTCCCACTAACCCCATCTACATTTTAAAAAACAAAATTCGCGACTCGACATACAAATTTAAAACCATTTAAAATTTTCACACACTCGTTTGTGTCGGTTGGTTTAAATTCCAAAACACGCGTCGAACGCTTATCCTTTGTTTCTTTTCCTTTTTTTTTTTTTTTTAAATATTCCCCGCCGTGTTTTTTATATTCTGATAACGTTGATAACAATAATATAATAATAATAATAATAATAATAATAATAATAATAATAATTAATTGTAACGATATTAACGAAATAAATTTAATGGATGCTCCGAAAAAGGTTATTATTTTTTTTATTTTGGAAAATAAGGAAACCGGAAAATCGCATTAATTTTATATGAATGATAGCGTAAGGCTGGAAGGAGGAGGGGAGGGGGAAAACCTTTTTCATCTTCCTCTTTTTTACCCTCTACAAATTTTTTTTTTATATTTAATAATGAGATGAAATGTTTTTTTAAAAAAAAAAAAATTTCCCCATTATCTGAAGGAAAAAATAAAATAAAAAAAAAATTCCATAATGTTATTATCATCATCATCATCATTATCATTATTATCATTATCATTTCAATTCATTCATATTTTAATAAGAGTTATGTTATTAAAAAAAAAAATAAGATAAATTTATTCGAAGAACATAAAATAAAAAAAAAAAAATTTTTTTTTTTTTTTTGTAAAAATGCTATTTCCTCATTTTATAATTTTTTATAGCGCTATAATTCATTACATTGAAAGAAGTAAAAGGAAGATAAAGGAAAAGAAAAAGGAAAAGAAATGAAATGAAAAATATGGGAGAAAGAAAGAGAGAGAAAGAGAGAGAGAGAGAAAAATCGTCGTCGTTTTTTTTTTTTTTTTTAACGTTTTATTATTAATTTTATAAAAATTTTTATTATTTTTGAGGTTACTATTAAAAAAAAATTTTTTTTTTTTTTTAATTATAATTTATAATTTTTATTGCTATAATTTTAATAATTAATGAGCAATAATTAAAGACTATGAATAATATAGCGAAGGTGAATGAAAAGGGGAAAGGGGAAAAGGAAAAAGAAATTTTTTTAATCAAATCCGTAGGTAAAAATTTTCAATCAAATTGAAAAAAAAAAAAAATTTTTTTTTTTTATTTATTTAAAAACGAACGAAATGATTCCAGAACGTTCCAGGAGTGTGGTAAAATGAAAAAAATAATAATAATGATAATAACTATAAAAGAAAAATATTCGAAATTTAATTTATTACAAAAAAAAAAATTAGTCGATTCCAGGGGCGGAAGGGACCAAAATTTTTTTTTCTTTTTCTCCAGGTTTTTTTTTTGGAACGGAGCATAATAAGAACGCAATATGATGATGATGATGATAAAATAAAATGAAGAAACGAGGTAGAAATAAAAAATGATTAAAAAAATTTTTTTTTTTTCTTTTTGGTGTTACCTTAGCGGAAACGGAAATGAAAACAGAAAACGAAAACGAATAAAAGAGATTTACACCTAATTTTTTTAACGCGAACTTTTTTTTTTAAAAAAAAATATTAAATCCGCCATTTTTGTTTTTAACGATTTTAAAATTTAATTTACTGGAAATTACGTCATATTAATTTTTAAAATATTTTACCGCCATTTTCATTTTTTTTAAAAATATTTATTTAATACGAAATTAAAAGGATGAAGAGAAGGAGAAGGAGGGGAAAAAACAGCAACAGGTTTTTTTTTTTTTAAAAAAAAAATAATTTTTTCCTGCCAAAACAATTTTTTTCATCATCATCATTATTATTGTTATTATTATTATGTTCATCAGCGATGACATCTGAACGAAAAAAAAAAAAAATGTCGGAACTTGTTAAAATGATACGACAAACTCCAGAGAAAGAGAGAGAAAAAATCTCTTGTTAAAATTAAATTGAGATTATTACTCTCTTGAAAAGCAGAAGAAGAAAAAAATTTTTTTTTTTGTGTTTTCACTTCCTGAAAACCTGATTTTCGCACCCCTCCATCCCCTCCTCTCCCCTCTTTTCCTCCCAAATCGGAAACTTTTTTGTACTGGAAGTGAAAAAAAAATTTTATAATAGTTTTTGATGATTTGGTGACAGAATGATGGACGGTTAAAAAAATTGTCAAATCGTATCCCGTTAGATAACAATAATAATAATAATAATAATAATTATTATTATTATTATTATTTTTTCGAGATGTTGATTTCTTATTATTATTATTATTTTTTGTTTAATTAGTTGTGGATTGTTAATGAATCGTTGTCACCACGTTAAAAAATTTTTATTAGTTTAATAATAAAATTCAGGATTCGCGGTTCACCGCCTTTTAACAATTGTTTAAAAACGAAAACCGGAAACAGTTTTACAATCGAAAATGTTTTTTTTGTTTTGTTTTTCTGTTTTATATTCGCAACGAAAAAAAAAAATTTTATTTTCGCACATGATGCCGCGATTAATAATAATATTAAAATGTTTCGATGGTTTTTTAAATAATTAAACGGTTACACTTCCGGTTTAAAATTAAAACAAAAAAAATTGGAGTATTTAACAACAGGAAGTAAATAAACATTTCGTAACAATCCCTCGTGAGATGTGAGAAATATATAAAAAAAAAAAATAGTAAAATAGTCGTTGTAAATTGATTATGGCAAACAAACAAACAAACAAACGGTAAAAATATTCGTGGAATCGTTCATTCGCAACCGGAAGAAAATATTAATGGTTTAAAAATAATGAAAAACGAAAGAAAAAAAATTTTTTTTGTAAACGATTACTCGAACGTCGTTATATAAAATCTAATGACTCGTCACACGCAACAAATTTATTTTAAAAAAACGCGCCGGAAAATTTTTATTAATTATTTTAAAGAGAAAACAAGAGACGGAAAAATTTATTTTCTCTCAATTTATATATAAATTTTCAAAAGTCGTTTTTAATGTGAAATATTTTAGTAAGAAAAAGAAGAAGGGGAAGATGATGGCGGTGGTGGTGGTGGCAGTGGTGTCGGTGGAAACAAAGTAAATTAGGTTTTTCCAACACGGTTAACTTTTACCAACACCAAAGTTTCAGATAATTACAAAAAAAAAAAAAAAACAACAAAAAAGGGGAAGAGGGGTGAAGGGAAAATTTTAAAACAAAGAAATAAAGTGAAAAAAAATAATAATAATAATATTAAAAGGAAAATAGAAAATTCATTCGTTCCAAATGCTACGACGACGATGATGATGACGTGGAAGGAGAAACGCGTGAATTTACACTCGCGACAAAAATCCCTAGGAAAAAAAAAAGGAATCTCTTTAATTATTTTTCCAAGGGAAACGAAAAAATAAAAAAATTTTCTCCACGCGAAATTGTTTTTTTAACGCCCGACATCCGACATTTTTTTTTTTGTGTAACACGATAACCCGTTTATTTATACACATCTCTCTCTCTCTTCCCTTTTTTGTTTTAAACTCTATAACAATATAGCGCTATATAAAAATTATAGTGTGATTTAACGTATAAAATATAAAAAAAAAATTTTTTTTTTATTATTGAATTCCGTCAAAAAGTATTTTAATTTAAAACGTTTTCTAAAAAAAAAAAAAATAATATAAACATGAAATAAAGCTATAATTTTATAGCGCTATATAAAATAAAAATAGTTTTATATTAAAAAAAATAAAAAAAAATAAAATAGAGAAAAAAAAAAGAAATTTTTTTTATTTAATTTACGTTGTAAAGTAATTTCGATCGATATAAAAAAAAAAAATTTTTTTTTTTTTTTCGTTTTGTTCCGTCCCGTTTCCGTTTCCTCCACGCGCCACGCGCCCCCGCTTCCTCTTCCCTCCTCCTCCTCCGACACACACACACACGTTTTCCATTGTTATTTAAAAAAAGAAAGGAAGGAAGGGGGAAGGGAATAATAACTAGAGGGGGGCGGGAAATTTAACACGTTCAAAAATTATTATTTTTTTTTTTATTGTCGCACGAATAAGAATAAACCAGCTGGAGTCCAAAAAATCAACTGGAATAAAAAAAAAAAGGAAAAAATTCCTCGTTTGTTCTGTTGTTTGTTTTCACCTCAAGGTCAACAAACAAAATTTATTATTTTTTTTTTCTTATCTCGGTGTAATTATTACTATTTATAATCGTATCAAATTATTTTTTATTGATTATGATAATAATAATAATAATAATAATATTTAATAATAACGCCTCGCATTAACGAATTTTTCTTTTCTTTCTTTCTTTTTAATTATTTTTGAAAAAAAAAAAAATTTTAATTAATAATAAAAAACTATTAAACCATAAATAATTTATTAATCCATAAATTAATTAAAAATTTATAACTTTTATTAATAATAATAATAATTATGTAAAATTATACAAATTGAAGGAGAGAGAGAGAGAGAGAGAGAAGTTGAGACAGTGAGAAGGAAACGTAAAAACGAATAAATGAAATTAAAAAAAAAAAATTAAAGATAGAGAGAGAGTATGACAGAGGATGAAAGATGATGATGATGGTGATGATGATGGTGATGATGGTGATGATGATGATGATGATGGTATTTAAGAAGGCAAAGGATAAAAAGAGAGAAAAAGAAGAGAGAGAAAGAGAGAGTAAAGGAAACGGGGTAACTGAAAGGAAGTAAAAAAATTAGAGAAAAAATAAAAGATAGACGAAGAAGATGATGATGATGGGTAAAAAAAGCAAAGGATAAAGAGAGAGAGAAAGAGGGAACGAGAGAGAAAGAGAGAGAGAGAGAGAGAGAGAGAATAAAAAACTTAAAAATTTTCTTTCAAACTTTTTTTTTTCTTTTTTTATTTAAAAAATTAAGTCGAGATCAATTTTTCAAGTTAATAAATCAAACATTAATCACGTTCAGAATAAAAAAAAAAAAGGAAAAAAAAGTTTTTCCTAAGATCAAATCATTTCCTTTTTTCCTTTTTTTAAAATAAAAATTATTTTTTTTATTTAATTTTTTTCCTTTTTTCCTTTTTTTTTATAAGCTGTTATCGTTTATGTTTTTCCTTTTTTATCAATCCTCACTTCTTTTCTTCGGTACTCTTCGATATACTCTTCATAAAAAAAAAAAGATTTTTTGAATCGTTTCGTTGAAAATTTTCCTTTTATATACAAAACTTTAAAGCCTTTTTTTTATACCGTCAAAGGTAAGGGTAAAAGTCGGATGAGGAAAGGGAGGAAAAGGAAGGAAGGGGAGGAGGTGAGATGTGAAAAAAAGAAATAAGAGGTTTGCTCAAAAGCAATACCAAAAAAATATTTCTTTACTTTTATTTTATTTTTTCATCGACTTCAGTAAAAGGTAGTGCCGCTTTAAAAAAAATTTTTTTTTTTCCTTTCTTTCTTTCCTTTTAGACAAAGGAAAATAAAGTTAATTAGAATTTTAGTTATTTTATATATATATATATAAAACCCGCCGCGAAAATGGTTACTGAGGCAACAAATCTTTTAGTCTTTTTTTTTTTTTATAAAAAAAATCTTTTCTTTTACTTTCTTTGTTTTTAACTTTTTTTTTCATAGTTTATACCTTTTAATTATCCATTATTATTATTATTATTATTATTATTATTATTATTATTATTATTATTATTATTATTTTCATCGTATTTGTTATACGTGAGCGTGTGAGTGTGGGTGTGTGCGCGCGTATACGCGAACTCGACTTCGCACTCGTGAATTTTTAAAAACAAGAAGAAAAAAAAAAATTTTTTTCTTTTCACAACCGCCTTTTTCCGCATTTCAAAAAAAAAAAACGTTTTTAATATTTTTCCTTTGTGATTTTTTTCCTTTTATTATTATTATTATTATTTTCCTTTTAAATGTGCGTCAAAAAAAAAAATAGAAAAAAAAAAGAAAATAAACAAAAAAAAAAAAATTTAACAATTTAACTTTTAACTATAAAATTTAAAAAAAAACAACAATAACAATAATAACAGTAAATTAAAGATTTAAAAAAAAAAAAGAAAATTTTACGGCTCAAATTTTTATTTTTATTTTTTTTTTTTTTGGGGGGGGGGGAGGGAAGAAAGGAATGGGAGGGAAAGGTTTAACGACAACGAAAAAAAAGTTTTTTTTTAACGATTTTTTTTTAAAACTTATTTAAATAATTATTTTTACTTTTTTTTTCTTTTTTTAATATTTTTCACGTTTTATAAAAAAAAAAATAAATAAATAAATATAAAGCAGAAGACAGTAGTAACACACGGAAACAGTCGCGTTGATAAACATCATCAATTTAAATTAAAATTTTTTTTTTCGTTTGTTTGTTTTCAGGTAAGGTAAACCGATTTAATTTTATGAATGAAATGACGTCAATTATAATTTGAAAAATTTGACACCAGACAGCGTTATATCCGTAACGATTTTCCGATAGAAATATAGTGGATGAATGTACCTTATAGAATTTCTATAAAATTATAATTCAAATTTCTGATCAAGGGGGTAAGTTAAAAAAAAAAAATTTTTAATGAAGTTATCAAAGTTTAAATATTTTCGCGCAAAAATAAAATTTCAAATTAAATGATGTCAATTTACGGGGGGAAAAAAACGTGACGTCAAATGTCATAAACTCATTTCCTATTGTCGATTTTTTCTTTTTTATTTTCTCTGTGACTCTGTGTCTGTCTATTTCTTTTTATCTCACATTCTCTTCCATTCTTCCCTCTTTCTCTCTCTCTCTTTTTACTTTACATTGAAATGACACGATTTCAATAATTTTTGACGTTTACATAGGAATTATTAAAAAAAAAAAAAGGAAAGGAAAGGAAAGGAAAAGAAAAGGAAAGGTTTGAAAAGTAAAAATTTTCACTTTTCTTTTTCTCCAGTCGAATTCCCGTTTATTATCATTATCATCATCATCATCATCATTATTATTATTATTATTATTATTATTACTATTATTATTATTATTATTATTATTATTATTATTATTGTTTTCCTCGATGAATAATTTTCATTTTGTTTTTTGTTTCTGTTTTTTTTTTTTTTTTTTTTTTTTTGTCGTAGACGTGAATAATTTTTTTTGTTTCAAGTTTTTTTTTTTTATATTAATTTTGAGTCGAAAGTATTTTGATATTCTTCTTCCACGTCAAATTTTAACTTGGAATATTTTTCTTTTGCCGAAAAGAAAACCTGACGAAGGGAAAAGATTGAATTTAAATTCGAAGGAAAAATTTTTCAAGCCTAATTTTCCATTTCGTCCGTCTTCAATTTTCCCTCTCTCACCTTTTTACATTTTTTTTTTTTTTTCAATTTTTTTTCAGACTTTTTATTCTTTTCCTTTTTTCAAATTTTTCTCCTCCTCCTCCTTACTTCCTCTCCCTTCCCCTTTTACCTCCTCCTTCAATCAATCACTCCCGAATCTTTAAAAAAAAAAAAAAAAAAACTACAAATTTTTTTATTTTCCCTACGAATATTCAAACGGATGATTCTTCCCCATTCTCTTTTTCTTACGTACTATCATCACCCTCTCCCTCCCCGCCTGGAAAAACTTCCAGTACTGGAATCGAGAGTGCAATAATTAAAATTTTCTTTTTACTTTTACGTTTACTTCGATTTCAATATTTTTTCCGTTAATTCTCTGGAAAAACAAAAAAAAAAAATCTAAACTTTAAGTTGTTCGTTCTCTTCTAACATCCTTTTCCAGTTTTTTTTCCAGAACAATAATAATAATAATAGTAATAATAATAATAATAATAAGAAAAAAAAACTTAAACGGTTGCAAAAAGAAATATTTTTCATAATTCGAAATCGGAAAAAAAAACATTTTCAAATTTTGCGAAATAAATTTTATCTATTATCATCATTATTATCATTTTTACTTTTCCAGTTTTTTTTCCTCCCCCCCTTCCCCCATATCCCGAATAAAAAAAAAAAAAAAAAGTTGGAAGGCAATAATTTTTATATGAATGGTTTCCTAACAATTTGTTTGTTTGTTACGAAAATTAATTCGGTCCAACTTCGAATCATTATTATTATTATTATCATTATTATTATTACTATTATTATTATTATTATTACTATTATTAATATTATTTTCCCTTCTTTTTTTTCCATGAGAATCGTGAAAACGATTGCAACGAAAAAAAAACCTTTTTAAAGGCGCCGCATATTCTAGAAATTCGTTTTTTCTTCTTCTTCCACGAAAGAAAAAAAAAAGTTATTGCATTTCAATGAAATAAAAAATAATAATAATAATAATAATAATAATAATAATAATAATAATATTTAATATAATATTTCCCGCTTAAAAAAAAAAAAAGTTTTTTTATCCTTCGCTACGTCACCCCGACATTTTTCCCATTCGTCTCATTCCAAAATAAAAAAATTCTTATTATTATAGATTTTGGCGCCAATTTTCTTTTCTTCCTTTTTTTTTTTTTTTTTTACATCTCGTGATAAATTTGAAATCGAGTCAAAAAAAAAAAAAACATGATGTTAACGTTTTTCCATTGCAGTCCCAATAATAATAATAATAATAATAATAATAATAATAATAATAATAATAATAATAATAATAATAATAATAATAATAATAATAATAATAATAATAATAATAATAATAATAATAATAATAATAATAATAATAATAATAATAATAATAATAATAATAATAATAATAATAATAATAATAATAATAATAATAATAATAATAATAATAATAATAATAATAATAATAATAATAATAATAATAATAATAATAATAGTAATAATAATAATAATAATAAAAAAAAAAACATGATGTTAACGTTTTTCCATTGCAGTCCCAATAATAATAATAATAATAATAATAATAATAATAATAATAATAATAATAATAATAATAATAATAATAATAATAATAATGATAATAATAATAACTTATTCTCATCATATTCCAGTCGGGATAATAAAAAAAAAAAAAAAAAATTTTTTTGACTGGAATTTACGGTTGTTCCACCACCACCCCACCCCTACCTCTACTCCCCGATCAATTTTCTCAAATATTTTTTTTCTTTTCTTTTCTTTCGTTCCAGCATTCCAAAACAATAATAATAATAATTATAATTTTTAAATCCATTAAAAAAATTTCCCGAGAGAAACAAAAACGTTAAAATTCAAATTCATTCGATTACCGTCCGCCATTTTGTAATAAATCAATTTTTTTTTTTTTTTCATTAAAAAAAAACCCCTGTATTATTATTATTATTAATATTATCATCATTATTATTATTGGAAAAGACGAGATGATGAATTTTCCGGTCATTTTGTGTTTAAATAAATAAAAGAAAAAAAAAAACGAACGGGATTATTATTTGAGTTTTTGTTTTTCGCGCGTTTAAAAGTGTGTGTTTATTACATAACCCATAATCCTTTTTTCGAACGTTAATCCTTTTTTTCAAAACCTTTTTCTTTTTCTTTCCTTTTTTCACTCTTTTCAAAGGAAAAAGAAAAAGGAAAAAGGGGGGAAAAAAACTTCCGCGGTGGCGAATTTGATGTCGGATTTTTTATAAAAATTTTCTTTTTTCTTTTATTAATAATCGACGTTTTCTTTCTTCTAGAAACTTCTTCTAGAAAAAAAAATATTTATTTAAGATTATCTTAATGTATTCTCTTTTATCATCATTATCATTATCATCATTATTATTATTTTTTCGTGACGTCAAAAAACTTAAAAAAAATAATAAACGAACGAAAACTAAAAAATTTTGTTTCATTCGATTTGTTATTATTTTAATTTATAGTTTAACGTAATTCTACTATATTATTATTATTATTATTATTATTATTATTATTATTATTATTATTATTATTATTATTATTTATAGACTATAATTAATAAAATGCCGATTTATTGATTTTTTTCGTGACGTCACAAAAAACAATTTCCGATTAATCGATAACTAAATTAACCATTTTTTTTTTTAGAGCTATAAATTTTTTTATAGCTTTCAATCAAATCGTTATTCGGTTTTATTTATTATTGGAGGGAGGGAGAGAGAGAGAGAAACAAAATCGGTGACGTCACAAATTAATAAAAAAACATTATTGTTATTATTATTACTTCCCTACCCTCTCCCCCACTTTTTTTGGGTTTGTTGTTGTTGTTATTTTTTTTATAGCTTTTCCGCTATAAATCTCTATATTTAAATAAAAAAACGTTTTTGATTTTACCGCCATTTAAAAAAATTATTATCATTATTATTATTATTATTATCGCGTGAATTAAATCCGATTCGTAAAATTATGTTTATAGACTTGCTATATTTATTTTATAGTTTTGATTTTTTTGCTTATTATTATTATTATTATTATTATTATTATTATTATTATTTTTATTTTTAAACGTTTGTTAATGTTCAAAAAAAAAAAAAAAAAATTAAATCGAATCGTTTATTATTAATGATGATAATAATAATAATAATTTTACCGACGGCGTCTTTTTTCTCTTTAAAACCTCCTTCCTTCTTTTTTTCTCTCTTTCCTCCCTCCCCTCTCTTTCTCAGGAGGAGTCGTTAGGGTTGTTTTCTTTTAAATTCCCGTAAAGTCGTAGTAGAAAAGTTTTTTTTTTTTTTTTTTCGTCGATTCCTCCATGAATTTTTTTTTTTTTTTTTCGTAACCCAAAAGGCTCGAAGCCAACTTCTTCCTTCTTCTTCTTATTTTTCCTTTCATCCTTTTTTTTTTTTCAATGAATCCTTTGAAGGTATTTTTTTTTCGTGCCTTAAAGGTACACTCTCAATTTTTTTTTTTTTTTTATTTAAAGATATATATATTTTACGTCATTTTTCAATTTTCTTACGTTTTTTTTTTTTTTATTTCTCGCTTTAAGCTGTTGCCAATTTTAAAAAGGGGGTGGGGAGGCCAGGAAGGGGAGTGTAGGGAAGAGGATGGGAAATCGGGAAAAGCGGAAGAAGAAGAAGGAAAAAAATTTTTTTTTATTTGTAATTGACTCCGTTAGCGAATTCGAATAAAAAAAAAAACGTCATATTCAAATAAATAGATAATAGAGAGAGAGAAAGAGAGAGAGAGAGATATTTGAATTTATTTGAATTTTATACGGTGAAATTATTCAGATATTTTTTTTTATGTAAGAAATATCAAAAAAGGTATAAAAATGATGATAAAAAAAAGTAGAAGAAGAAGTAAAAGAAGAAGAAAAGGATTTATGCTCTTTTTTCTGCATGGCGGAGCTTGACCTCACATCGACCTGACTTTTACTTTCTATCTATTCTTCTTACAGTTGAAAAATTTTTTGGCTAAAAAACTCTTTGAATTGCACAAAGAACAAGTTAGGAAAAACTTAAATCATTAACGGATTTTTCTTCTTTTAACAAAAAAAGAATAATAATAATGATGACAATGATAATAATGGATGGAAAAGAAAATTTTTTTAAAAAATTTATTTCGTCGAAAAATAAAAAATAAAATTTTTTTTCTCCCAATTCCCCCTTCCCCCTTCTTCCCACCCCCCACCACCCTCCCAACAGGATTCGCCCTTTTGTATTTCCGGTTTTTTTAAAGATGGTGACATTCTCCCGAAACAAAAAAAAAATTTAATTCCTGGACAATGCCTGGAAAATTATGGGAAATTTCAGTTTCGAATGCTCGTGTGTTACGATAACGACGACGACGTATAAAATGATTCTTTTTTCAAATCGCTCGAATGATGATCATGACCTTTGACCGCGAGGTCATTTTTTTTTGTAATTACAAGAAATTTTTTTCCTGGAAAATTTAAAAAATTTTTTATTTATTTAAGGTAACGAAACGTACGTGTCAGCAGAAGAATACGATATAAATCGATTTGATTTTTTGAAAAAAAAAAAAAAAAAAAAACGCGCGGCGTCGTAAACGTAAAAAAAAATTCTTGCGCCACGTTTTTTTCCCCATCTTTCTCTGTCTCCCATCATCATCATCATCATTTTGATCTATTTTTCCTTTTTCATCCCATTTGCATTTTCCTTCCACAGTTTCCTTTTACAAGTTAAATAAAAAATACTCATTGGGATTTTTTGTTTTATGCTCCAGATGTTTGAGGGGTCCTACTATCGTTACGTATATGAATAAATCGCATGGAGAATAGTAATCTGTTATCGTCGTGTCACTAATGTTCTCAAACAGCGGTTTTTCTAAAACTTTTCCATTTCGTTTGTGTGTTTTCTTCCTCTTCTTAATATTTTTTTTTGTTTCGTTCCATCTCTTTTCAACAAACGATTTATATATATATGTATAACTAAATTCATCTCTTTTCACTTTTAACCTTTAAAACTTTCATGCATAATGTAAGATCGATGAGAATAACTCAACGCAAAGGAATTTAAACTCAATTTGGCAGCTGTCGTGGCAGCAACTGTTTTCAACACACACAAAAAAAAAATCCAAACTCGAATAGATACAAACATGGAGTAAAAAAAAAAAAAAATTTATTTAGACGATTTTTTTTTTACGCTTGCCCTCTCTCTCTCCCTCACTTTTTCCCTCTCTCTCTGGGGAGTAAGGGAAAAGAGTTTATCATCGGTTAATGCCACGTAAAAAAATTTACGTAATAATACTAACGACACGATTAAAAATTTTTGCTTTTTTTTGGGATGATATGGGGAGAGGCGAACGTGAAATTTTTTTTTTCGAGAAGAGTAGGTTGATGACGGCCCTCCTGGAATTTGATAATTTAACAACAGACCCCTTCCCCGCTCCTCCCCCTCCCCTCCTTCCCGTAAAATAAAAAAAATGAAAATTTTTTCCCGCTCGAGAAAAGAAGGGGGGGAAATTTTTTTTGCAAAATTTTATCATCGTTAACCTTACAACGATACTTATGTATATTTATTAACTGATAAAAATAATTTTTTCTTCCCTTTTTTTTTTTTTCCTTCGGGAATATTTATCGAGGGATGATTTAAATCATCGATCCTTTTTCCAGGAGTGCGTTTTTTTTGTTTTAAATACGCATAAAAAAAAAATCAAAGAACGTCGTATTCAGCATGTTTTTTTTTTTTCTTTTCTTGCTGACGCACCTGGTTGACTTCTTTTCTCTCTCTCTCCCTCTCCTACTCTCCCCCTCCCTTTCTCTCTTTCGTTTTCCCAACGAATAAATTTAAATTTCCTTTTTTTTTCCCGTCTTCGAAATATTCGAAAAAAAAAAAAAGAAAAAAAAACTTCTCGTTAAAATTCATCTTTCTTATCTCGCCAGAGGCGGATTTAAAGGGTTTCAATACAAAAAAAAAAAAAAAGAAACGAAAAAAACGCGCGTTTTTCCTTCTGCTTCCCTCCGCACTCCTACTCTTCCCCCACCCTTTTCGAAATAAAATATATATATATTTTACTGGAAAAAACATTTTCTCCAGAATTATAAATAATTATTCTACGTACGTTTTGTTATATTTAATTTTATTTTAAACGCGTTAGATTTAAATATGGCTGATGACGAAATATTGTAGAGAGAGAGAGAGAGAGAGAGAGAGAGGCAAAAAAAAAAAAAAAATCAAATATATATATATATATAATAAACGATAGGAGAGAAAGAGAGAGAGTGAGAGAAACGTGTTGTTGTTGTTGTTGTTAGACACACACGCACAAAAAGAAAGAGAGAGAGAGAGAGGAAGAATTTGATTTAAAATGTTTTAAGTTAAATAAAAGGAAATGAAGAAAATAATAAAATGTGTATATATATATACAAATGACATGTGAAAAGTTTAAGTTGTTATCCTTGTTCCTTTTGTGGTCTTTGCATTTGCGGTTGTTTTGTTTTATGTTTTACGCTCTTTTCTTTTTCAATACGATTATCGTTTTCTTTCTTTCTTTCATTCTTTCATTCTTTAAAATCTCATTAAATTATAAAAAATATAAATAATTAATTTTACTGGGGGTGTGGGGGGAAGAGAAGGGGAAGAGAAAAAAAGGAAACCGTTTCACGTCCGACATTTTAAAGAGAAAAAACAA
>NW_002987848.1:320334-335025 GCF_000006295.1 Pediculus humanus corporis | reverse complement strand
GAAAAAAATTCAATTAAATAAAATAAATATTTAAAAAAAAAATGGGGAGAGAGAAAGGGGAGGGAAGGGATGAGGAAAAGGAAGTAAAAAAAAAATAATAATAATAATAATTTAAAAATTTAATTACAAATTTTGTCGATTTTATTTATACAAAGTGTCGTTGATGATGAAGAGGAGAAACAAAAGAAGAAATAATATAAAATAAAATAAATATAAGTCGAGTGGGTTTTTTAAGGATTAAAAAAAAAAAAAAAAAAAAAAAACGTTTCTCATGATATCTTCTTCTTCTTCTTCCATCTTATATAAATTCGAAACGTTAAAATTTTATCAAAGATTTTTTTTTTTTTAACCCTCAACATTTTTAAGTTTACTTTTCTGTTGTGTACAACAGTCTCCCCCGTCTCCCCAATTTTTTCACAAAAGGAAAAAGAAAAATCCTTTTAACCATAATGGAAAATTTCAAAAAAAAAAGGAAAGAAAAGGTTTTACGTTCCCTCGGTGCTAACTTTTCATTACATCAAATATCCAATCCAAGTTTTTTTTTCCTTCTTCTTTTTTTTTCTTCTGCTTTATCTTCTGCTTATTTTCCCTCCCCCCTTCCTCTCCTATTCATTTTAACTCTCCACTTACCCCTCATGACTTTCCTCTTAACTAAATTTCCCGTTCATTACTACTTATAAATACGAATAAATGATCTCTTTCTCTCCCTTTCTCTCTCTCTCTCTTTCTTCTTTTCATTTCTTTATTATTCATTACGATCTTTTTTCTCTCTTTTTTTCTTTTTTCTTCTTCTTCTTAAATTTATTATCAAGGATAAAACTTATTAAAATTAATAATTTATTACAAATAAAATAAAAAAAATATATATATAAAGGTATTTAAAAATATAAATACGGTTTAATGAGTCGTCTGCTTTTTATTTTTCTACCTTAATAATATTAAAAAGAATAAATTGTTTATTATTATTATGTATACATATATATACATAAATAAATTGTTAATAATTAAATAAAAATAATTTCGCAAGATTTAATAATAATAGGAATTCATATTCATAATGAAAAAAAAAAAATTAACGATTTTTTTCTCTCTCTCCCTCTCTCCCGCTCTCTCTCTCTTTCCCCTTATTAATAATGATTATTATTATTATTATTGGTATTATTATTATTATTATTACATAATTTCGATCGGTTGAAAGTTAAATAAATCGACGTTAAAGATGTTAAAATAAATAAATAAAAGAAGAATGAATAAATTTTTTTTAAAAAAATAAAATAAATAAATAATAATTTTTTTTTTTATTATTCCACGCTTCAATAAAAATATTTAAATAATTTTATTATTATTATTATTATTATTATTATTATTTATTTAAAAAGTTGATTTAACAAGCAGAAGATGTATATATATATTTTTTTTTACTTTAAACATCTAAAGAGAGAGAGGGAGAAAGAAAAAAAATTTAAACGAAGACGTCGTTCGAAATCATTTCTCATTATAGTCTGTATGTATATAAGAAAAAAATTTTTTTTTTTTTTCCGTAACTATTAAAAAAACTTCAAAAGAATTTTTTTTTTTTTTCGTCTGCTTGTAAACGAAAATATGGAAAAATTGATGATGATGAAGAAGAGGAAGAAGAAGAAAGAGAGAGTATGAGAGTAAGGAAGGAGTGGAAAAAGAAAAAAGTGAAAAAAAAAAAAAAATTTTTTTTTCGTCTCGTTTCCTCCATTTTTTTCTTTTTCTTTTTTTCTTTCCTTATTTCTTTTTAATTTATTATTATTATTATTATTATTATTATCATTATCATTATCGCTATTATTATTATTATTTTTCATTTAATTGGTTCGCGTTATTTAGTTTTTGTAGAGAAAAAAAAAAACGTTTGAAAATCAATTTTTTTTTTAAACAACAATTGTATAAATGTAATTAATTTCAAATAATAATAATAATAATAATAATAATAATAATAATAATAATAATAATAATAATAATAATAATAATAATAATAATAATAATAAGCTTCATTTAACATAAAAATTTAACAACTGGAGAAAAAAGAAAAATGAAAAAAATATTTTTAATTGTTTTCTGGAGAAAAAAATAAATGAAGGGGAAAAAGTTTGTTGTAACGGTTTTTTTTCTTTTTTTTTTTTTTGTTTTTAATTTTAATTTTTTTTTTTTTCTGTCGTTGAAAAAGAAAAGAAAAGAAAAAAGTACGAAACGATCCGACCAATCATATAATTTCTTTCTTCTTATTTCCCCCTTCCCCTCTTCCCTTCACTCCCCACTTGATTTTTCATAATAATTTATAACGTTGTTGCTATTGAAAGAAAAATTTTAACAATGAAAAAGTTTATTAAAAAAAAAAAATATTTTTTTTTCGATTCAAATTTAATTTTTACTTAAAAGATAAGATGCCAACTTTCAAAAAAAAAAAAAATAAAAAATTCTTTTCAAAAGTTTATGAAAAAAAAAAAAATAAAAAATAAAGTAGAATAAAAGGGAAGAAAAAAAAAATAATAATAATAGTGTGCGTGTGTGCGCGTGCGCGTTTTGTTCTCCCCGTACGTGTTTAGTTTGTCTGACAAGATTCATAAATCTCTCAAACGAACTAAGATTTTGTGTTTTTTTGGGGAGAGGGAGGGGGTGGGGAGTAGCACGCACATACAAAAAAAAATGGGTTTAAATATTTTTTAAAAAGTTTCATCACGTTTTCCTTTACCCCACCTCCTTCCTCCCCTCCTCCAAACTGCTTCCACGTCGTTTTGAAAAAACAGGATGCAGGTAAACATTTTAAACCTTCGACGCGTGTCTTATACTTAAAAACCATAAGGACAACTAAACACACTCCGAGAGATTTGTAGTGTGTGTGTGTGTGCGTGTTAAAAAAAAATGAGTAAAACAAAACGGAAGAAAGAACAAAAAGGAAAGTAATAAACGAAATAGAAAGAAAGAGAGAGAGAGAGCGTGTAGAACGTGGAAGGATAAAGTTGAATTATGTATTAAAATTAGGTTCTTTGTATTCTGTTTAAAAATCTGTACTCGCCTTATATATATTCAATTTAATTTAAATTTCTAAATTAAATAAATTATGCTTTGTTTTCTATTTTATTATTATTATTATTATTATTATCAACACCACCACCGTCGTAGTCGTCGACACCATCACCATTATTATTATTATTATTATTTTTAATATTTTAAAAAACTACGAAATCGTTTTACGCTCTCACCGCTCCCACAACTTTTTCTTATAAACAAACTCTCACGTATATTATTAATTATGGTATTATAGTTTTTAATAAGACGGTTATTGTTCTTTATAAATTTGCTACGATTAAGATTTTTACCCCATCGGCTACGTTTCAACGCCAGCAAATTTTAAAAAAAAAATTAAAACTTTTACGATCCGCCATTTTTTTTTTTTTAAATTCTCGAAATTTTTTTTTTTTTTTCCATCGTTCGGATGAATTTTTGAAAAAAAAAAAAAAAAAAGGAAAAAGGCGAAGAAAAAAAATGAAAAGGTGTGGGAAAATAAAAAAAAATATCGTGGAAGAAGAAAAATAAGAAAGACAGAAAAAGAGAAAAAAAAACGAAGGAAACGGAGGATTAAGGTTAAGAAAAAAAAAATTTTTTTTTACCTACGTCGGTTTTTTTTTTCTTTTTTCATTTACATAATGGCGCTCATCATTGTCTTCTTCCACGTTTACGCCATGTTAAATTTATAATTGTCGTAGTCGTCGTCGTATTAATATTTAATAAATTCATTTCTTTAAAAAAAAAAAAAATGAAAAAAATGTAAAAAGGAAAAAAAGAAAACCCACAGAAACGAATCGTCGTGGCATTAAATTCCGAAACATTCGCAGAAAAAATTTCAAAACGGTTTTAAAATTGAATTCGATCAATCAAAATTCTTGGTAAATTATTTCTCACCGCCATTACCGCCAACACCATCACCATCACCACCACCACCGCCGCCATCATTTTCCCAATTTAATAATATAGTGAAATCGTTAACCGTGCCAACGATGAATAATAACTTGTCAATGTATTTACCGAGCTTTATTATTATTATTATTATTATTATCATCATCTGAAAATAAATGAAAACGTGGAACTAAAATTTTTTAGGAATGAGAAAAAGTTTTGACGTTGCCAAATCCAGAAATGAACGGGAAAATTTTCAAATTTTAAATTCTATTTTAATTCGATGCCAGTAAATCATAATTAATTTTTTTTTCTATAACTCTTCTCCCCCCTTACCCCTACGTATACCCATAAAAATCCTCCCCTTCTCTTCCTCATACACATACGCACCCCTTCGTATGAAAAAAAAATTCATTTTCAAATCTCCGTATCATTATAAAAATAATAATAATAATAATAGGGAAAAAAAAAGAAAATTTGACTTTTTATTACGTCATCGTGTGTGTGTGTGTGTGAGTAACAAAATATAAGAAAATTAATTTATTACCGAGTAATAAAAAAAATTTTTTAATGAATTATATATCGTATTAATATAATTTAATACGGTAATAAAAAAAAATTCGGGGTAGGAGGAAAGAGGAGGGGGTGAGGGGAGAAAACAATAATAATAAATAGTTTTCGTCACGAATCGATTTATCCAGTTCGCCATTTTTTTTACATTTTTTTTTTTTTTTATTTTCCAGTTATTTTTTTCAGTTATTTTGGGTCGTCGGGGGTGAGGGTGGTAGTGCTGGTAAATGTTTAATACAGTGGAGGGGTGTAGGGAAAAGAGAGGGAGAGAGAGAGAGGGATAATAAGGTTTAACTCGAAAAGAAACCGTTTCACGTCATCGTGTTTTTTATTTAGTTCTTAACTTATGGTAAAAAAAAAAGGTTCGTGATTTACTTCCGGTAAGCCATCATTTTCCAAAAATTGTACCATCTATAGGTAGGATCACATGAGATAAAAAATGTTGTTTGTGGATTTTTTATCTTTATCTTTACAAAAAAAAAATTATGGAGGTTAAATTCCATAATAACCATTTTGGATTTTCTAAATTCCAGAGTAATAAATTTTTCCAAAAAAAAAAAAAAAGAATTTAAACTTCCTTAATTTTTTTTTTTTGATTCTTTAATTCCGTTTTATTTTACCTCGTATGTGACGTCATTTCCCGTTTTGAAAAAATTTCTTTTTTTTTATTTTTTCTATATTTTTCCAGAAAGAAAATTTTTCTTTTTTTACAAAAAGTGTTTTTTTTTTTTTGAGGGGTTGAAAACTTTATAATTGAAGGTTAATAATGACAGTTTGACAGTGGGAAAGAAGTGTTTTATTAATTGGTCAAATTAGAGTCATTCATTCACTTTTATTATTATTATTATTATTATTGGAGAAAAAGGTCAAAAATCTTTTTTATGATGATGATAATAATAATAAAAATGACCTTTCTAGATTTTTCTTTTTTTTTTTTTTTAACCATTTTTTCTCTTCAAGAGATACGAAATTAAGTTTTGTTTGATTGATCATCCATGGCGGGTTGTTCTATGATTTGATGGGAGGGGCGAGGGCGGGAGGATGAACATGGGGGCGGGGTCAAGGAGGAGGAGGAGGAGAAGCGTAAGAAAAGATTTTAAATATTTTTTTTTTTAAACCGAGACATTTAAATATTTAAACTTCATATTTCGTTTCTTTCTTTTTTCTTTCTCCATCGGCAAACGAAAGCTTTTTTTTCGGAAATTCCTTATCATCACATCTTATCAGCCATTTTTTTTTTTTGGATACGTTTTATATATACTAAATGAAAAAAAATTTTATTTTTTTAGTTAGTTTTGTTTAAACCGTTCGAAGTAACGATTACAACATTTTATTACTTTCTTTTAAAAATAATATTAATAATTTTAAACTTTATCAGAAAAAAACAGGGATGGGGGAGAGAGGAGTGGGGGAAAAGTTTCGAAACAGTACAAATTAGTAAGTCGATAATTATTATTATTAATAAAATGAATATTTTCTTTTTTTTTTGTCGTTGGCCAAAAAAAAAAAACAAACAAATTAAATTGGCAAATTTTTATTTTTTTTGGCAATTTAAACGTTTTTTTTTTTTAACTTGGCAAACACTCCGATGATAATAATAATATTAATTATTATTATTATTTTCAAACTAATAACTTTAATTTTTATCGTCACTTTATTAATTTATCGTCGTCGTTATTATTATTATTATTATTATTATTATATTATTTCGTATTCTATATATTTTTTAAATATTACTCCGCATTATTATTATTATTATTATTATTATTATTAATTTCTAATAACAAATAAATTAATTTTATTTATTAAAATTATAATTTTTTTATCGTGCCAACAAAAAATTTTGGCCAAATAATAATCACAGTAGCGGGGGTCGGTTTAGTTATTTAAATTAATACGATCATTTCTTTTTTTTATTCGATATAAATTGCGTTTATATAATTTCGTTTCAACCCTTATTTTTAACCCTATAATCAACCCTCATTTTTTTTTTTTTTTGGGAAAATCGATTCGACGAATTTGTTTTTTTTTTCGGTCGGGAAAATAACAAAACAAAAAAAAACAAAAAAAAATTTTCTAATTTTTCTATCGGCGCCATAGTGAAAATTTCCGACTTTAGCGCTACTAGCGGCCATTATTGTAATTAATTAACATAAACAAAAACAAAAAAAAGTATAAATCGTGATGTATTTGATGATACCATTTCCGCATAAATGTTTTAATTAATATTTATTTTTTTCTATTTAAATTAATAAATAAATACATTAATTAATTAATTAATAAGGGTTATTAATTATTTAAATTAATTTTATTTTTTTGAAAATTTTTTCTCTTAAGAAACACATAGTTTTTTTTTTTTTTTTTTAATAAATGACCGAACCCAGTTTTCAAGTTTAAAAAAAAAAAAACATTTAATAGATTTTATCTCTTTTTCTTTTATATTATATTACATTCATAAACTTTCCTTTTCCGTTTTTAATATTTTTATTTCTAAATTATTTTTATTGATTATCATCATCATCATCATTACAGCATTCAAATAAAATAATAATAATAATAATATATAATTTAGTTATCGGACGAAACGAAATTTTTTATTAACGTGAAATGGATTTTAATTAAACTATTTATTTATATATTATTAATAAAATAAACCCTTTAATTAATTGATAATAATATTAATTAAACGTTTGTTTGTTTGTTTGTTCGTTTGTTTAAATAAAAATTAATCGATGATGTAAGAAAAGAATGAAAGGAAAGGGATAAAAAAAAAAAAATGAAATCTTTCATTCGCGTCATTTTTTTTTTTTTTTCATATCATTTCATCGTGAATATAAAATTCGTTAAAAACAACTCGACAGGTTGTTGTGTCGAATTATAGCGCTATAAATGAATTTTTAAAAAACGTACAACCACAAACGAATAAGAAAATGAAAAGATAAGCAAAAACGTCATTTTTCAACCCAAAAAAAATTTTGATTCTGATTAATTATCGTTAGCCATGTATATATACAAAAAAGTTTTGGTTTTTTTGACGTGAGTGACAGTTAAAAAATTTTTATATAGAAATAAAAAGAAAGGGAAGAAAAGGGACAAGATAAAAGTGAGGAAAAACGAATAGTCAAGTGAATAATAATAATAATAATAATAATAATAATAATAATAATAATAATAACGATACGGAAAGAAAGAAAAAAAAAAGGATGGAAAGAGTTAGTTACGAGAAGAAAAAAAAAATGAAAAAAAAAAAATATTATTCGATGGGAAAATAAAAAAAAATCTAAAGAGAAAGAGAGAGAGATGGATAAATAGATAGTTAGAGAGAGAGAGAGATGGATAAATAGATAGTTAGAGAGAGAGAGAGAGAGAGAGAGAGAGATAATAATAATAGGGCGGAAAATGAAAAACGAGAGTGGAAAATACTAAAATTTAGTTTTAGACTTTCTCCCGATTTTTCCTTTTATTTTATTTTATTTTTTTTTTTTAACTTTTCTTGGTTCTAGGTAGTTGTTTCCTAGCAAACAAACGCAAAACAAAATGAATTGTTGTTTGTTCGAGCTCAATTGTTTGCGGTTTGTTTGCAGTTTCGCCATAAAAATTTCCCTCCCCTACACTCCCCTCCCCTTTTCCCTCTTCCCCCTTTTATTTTTTTTTTTAGAACGGAACATATTTGACTGCAACTAATGGCGTTTTCGCGGTTTTTATTTAGTTTTATTTAATTCTTCGGTTTTACTTACTCATAAATTTTTAAATTTTTTTTTTTTCATTCCTCCCTTTTTCCTTTACCATTACCTCCCTCTTCCCACTCACCCCGTTCCCTCCCTCCCTTCCTCCTCACACGAGAGTAAAAAAAAAAAAGGAAAATATTTCGATTGAGGTTCAAAATAATAAAAATGGCGGGAAAATTTTCGTTTCAAAAAACCGCACACGCACATTTCCAGGTTCGAAATCAACAGGGAAATTTCCCTAAAAAAATACCGCGAAATTTCAAAAACGGTTAGATCTTCTCTAATAATAATAATATGTAAAAATTAGTGAAAATTTAACGGTTTAAAATGATTTAAAAGTTAAAAAATTAGAGATTTAAGTAACCGTGAAAAGAGGATTAAAAAAATGTTTGTGCGTGCGTGCGTGTGTGTGTGCGTGTCTGGAAAATATGTTGGAATTTGAAAAGTGGAAAATAAATTAGAAAATTCGTTTATTATTATATATACATATATAATTATTCTAGAACAATTCGAAATATTTGTGTAATTCTCTATGTTTGTTTAACGTTTTAAGAAAAAAAAATTTTTTTTATTTATTTTTGTCCAGTAAAATTGGACGTTGATCCACGTGGGAAAAAGAAAATTCCAGTACGTGGTTGATAAAAACATTTTCGAATCGTAAATACATCGCTGGAGATTTTAATAAAGTGACAACATATACGTATTTAATAAAAACCGGATAATGATTATTAAGAAAAATTAAACGATGCGGGAAAAAGAAAATTCTGGAAAATCTCTGGAACGAACTGGAATAAAAACACCGTGAAAATATTAATAGAAATCATTTAAACCTTTTTATTACATTCACTATTACTAGGAGTTAATGTTTAAATAATAATAATAATAATAACGACAACAAAAACAGTTATAAAAAATTATTTATATACATATATTTTTCGAGCGCCATTTTTAATTTAAAAATAATAATAATAATAATAATGATAAAATGCCAACGTATTTAAAAAATAAATGGAAAACGTTCGCCGCAACAAACGCACAACAACAACAACAACAATAGGCAAGAGTAACTTAAAAGAAATAAATTAAATTTTATTTTTATTTTTTACTCTCTCTGTGTTATAATGGTTGAAGGGGGGCGAAAAGGGGAGGCGGAGGGAGAGGGGAGAGAGTGGGGGTTAAGGTATTCCAAAGATTTCTGTCGGAAAAACAAAATTAATTTTTTTCAACGATCCAAAACACGGTTAAGCGACATTTTAATTTTTTTTTTTCTCTCTCAGATGAAAAATTGGCGATTAAGTTAAAAAAAAAAAAAAGAGCGGAGGAAAAACTGGAGCTGGAAACTGGAGGAAAAAAAAAAGAACAAAAAAAAAATTTATATATATATATATATATATAAATATATATATAAATTTTATTTTTATCCATGCGCGTGCCTTACGCAGCAAAAAAATAAAAATGAAAATTCCTTTTTTCTGAACAATAATTTACAGCAGTCTGACTGCTGGAGCCGGGAGGAGGGAGGGAGAAGGGTAGGGATAAGGTAGAAAATATCCAATTTGGTGAAACGTCATTCCCAATAAAAAAATTATTTATTAAATTAATTTTTGATTTTATTCAATTATTTTTTATCCGAAAAACAAAAAAAAAAAAACAACGGTTGCGAAAATACGAAAGTTGTATACGAGAAAAAAAAAGGGAAAGAGAGGAGGGAGAAAGGGGGGGGGGGTGAAAACAAAAGGTTATGTTAACAAATGTAAAAACCAAAAGATTAGCAGTTAAAATAAAAGAAA
This sequence comes from Pediculus humanus corporis, assembly GCF_000006295.1. Lineage (NCBI taxonomy): Eukaryota > Metazoa > Arthropoda > Insecta > Psocodea > Pediculidae > Pediculus > Pediculus humanus. The sequence continues at coordinate 325,010 of NW_002987848.1, read as the reverse complement.
AACTAAAAATACATGATTTCTTTTCCCAGATATAAATTATGATTTTCCGCTTTGATTTTAAACATAAGCCGATTGAGGGAAAATTTTTATCCTTTTCTTTTTGGTTTTCCTTTTTGTGTTTTAAAAAAACAAAACAAAAGTGAAACAACCAACTACAAACGAGGAAGGAAAACCAGTAACAACAATGACAAACGTTACCACCTCTTTATTTTTCAAACCACGTCTCGAACGATTATTTCAATAATAATAATCATTATTATTATTATTAATCATTCTTTCATTCATTCATTCACTGATCGATTTAATTCTCACTTTTTTTTTTTTTTAAATTATAAAAAATATTTTTTTACGGATCTATATGGCGGAGTGTGAGAGGATAAATAGGGAAAGTATAAAAAAAGAGGAAGGAAGGAAAAAAGGAAGGAAGGAAGGAAGGAATAAAAGTGTGGGGAAATGCGGGTGTGTGTGTTTTTTTTTCTCCCGAAATGAAAACGAGGAATATAAATTGTTGGTTTTCCGTCAGTTATTTTCAAGGATTCGATTTCCCTTGATTATAATTTCAACGCAGCAAAACCAGTTAGAAAATAAAAATAAAAAAATTTTAAAATGCCTTTTTTAAAAAAAAAAAAATAGCAAAATAAAATAAAAATACGAGAGAGAAAGAGATAAATAAAAAGAGAGAGATAGAAATATATTTTTTTTAAAACGAATAATAATAATAAAATAAAAAAATTGAAAGTAAAAAAAAAAATTTTTCCTTCGGTTTTTTCTTTTTTTTTTTTTTTTACTCTCTTTTCTATTTCTCTCTCTCTCTTTTTCTCTTTCGCATCCTGCCTATCATCTATCTCTCATTTTAAAATAAAAAGAGAGAAAGAGATAAATAAATAAAACGTAGAATGCGACAGACACACAACCGATGAAAATGATGGAGGAAAAAAAAAAAAAAAAACTACAACTCTTTTCCATATTATTTCCACTTCCTTCAACTGCCACCGTTTCTTCATTCGTCTTATCATTTTTCTAGTTACTCTCCTTCCCCTCCCCCCCCAAAAAAAAAAAAAAGTAGAAGAAAAAAAGAAGAAAAGCTAAAAGATTTTTTTAGTCTGCTCCTTTTAAGAGCTCTTAAGAATAAGCTGACAGCTAAAAACTTTTCAACAAAAATGGAAATGACAGTAGTTGGTTTTTTATTAATGATGGCAAACATGAGATTCCATTCTTACATTCAAATATATATTTTTATTTATAATAAATAAATAAATAAATAAAATTTTTCTATATTAATCTTTTGTACGTGAGTGTGCGTGAGTGTGCGCATGCGTAGTTTTTCCACCACGCATTTAAAGAACAAACAGAAAAAGAAAAAATTCCGTTTCGTGTGAAAAAAAAAAAGAAAGAAATTAATTTAAATTTTTTATTTTATTTTATTTTTTGTTTATTATTATTTAATAAAAAAGCAGAAGACGACTCACGATAAATAAATAATTAAACAAAGAAACAAACAAACAAACAATCCAGTTAAAAACCGTAAATAAAATAATTTTTAACAAGAGAGAAAAAAAAAATTTCATTTTTTATAAATAATCGAAAAGAGAGGAGAATGAATGAATGAATGAATGACTGGTTGGGTATGAGTTCGTGTAGGATGAGTTAGAATGAAAAGAGAGTTTCCCGAGGGAGAATAGGATAGGGGAGGGTAGGAGGAGAGAGGAGAAAAGGGGGAAAAAAAGAAAAGATACAGTAAAATGTGATTATCTGTGACGTAAATAAACCACCACCCTGACCCGTTTTTAAAATTTAATTAGAAACCGTTTGTCAAGTTTTAAATAAAATAATGGTTTGTTTTTGGTTGTTTTCGGTTGTTGTTGTTGTCTCGGTTGTTTTTTTTTTAAACAAACGCAAGACGTGAATTATATTTAAATTGAACAAAAAAAAAATTTTTTTTATTTGTAATTTGGGATCGGGCGATTTTGAAAAAAAAAAAAGACCTTCCCCCTCCTCCTCCTTTCCTCCCCTTCCCCCCCAAAAAAAAACGACGTCGACTCCTCGAATTTTTTCTTTTTTTGTTTTCCATCTGCAAGAAACGATTTGAAATTATCTATTTCGAAAAATTTTTTTTTTCCTTTTTTTAAATCTATAAAATCGAAATCAAATTTATCTACTGCTTGTGGCAAATGGTATTTTATTATCAACAAATCTTATCATCATTATCATCATCGTTTTTTTCTTTATCCGCTCGATGTAAATGACGGGAATAAAAATCGATGACAACAACAAAAAAAAAATTTGTCCTTACCTGATCTCGTTCGAAACCAAAAAATTTTATTTATTTAAATGATGAATGACGTCACCGGTGAAAGTTTTTTAAATTTGTGACGTAATCCACAAAAAAAAACGTGTGTGAATGAACATGTTTAAAAATCAAAATGGCGATCTCTGTAAAAAATCACATTTTCGATTGTTATTCCAAAATTACTTTTTTTTTTTTTCACTGTAGAAATCTCATCGCTTTTCTTTTTCCTTTCTCCCCCTCCCCCTTCATTTCACTCGCCCCCCCCGAAAAAAATTACTTTTTTCGTAGGTGATGAAGGAGAATCGATGGAAGGGAGAAAGAAAATAAAAAACCCGAACGAGAAACAAAAAAAAATTGAAAATTTGAATTTTAAACATTTCAAAAATTTGCCGTAATTTAAAAAAAAAAATTTAAATTTAAATTCAAATTTGAATAAAAGCGTGCCAATTTTCAAAAACAATAAAATTCACACCCGAATTTCTCTTTATTTTAATAATAATAATAATATTAACATTTTCGATCGTTTAAGAAAAAATCAATTTTTCTTTTTTTTCTTTTTTTTTTTTTTGTTTAAAGAAATTGAGGGTTGATTGAAATTAACGAACTAACAAACAAATGAATAATTGATTGATTGATTGAATGAATGTATAAATGATTGAATGAATGAATGAATAATTGATTGAATGATTGAACGAATGAATGAAAGAAAGAAAAATTAAATTCAAATCACTTTTTTTTTTTTAAATTTTCCTTGTGAAAAACCTTCAAAAAAAAATTTTTTTTATTATAAAATTTTCTTCTGCTTTTAAATAATAATAATAATAATAATAATAATAATTTTTTTTACAAACGCATCTTGCGATGTTCACGATTTAAAAAAAAAAAAAAAAGGAAAAGAAGAGGAAAAATGAATTTAATTTAAAAAACAAAAAAAAAAAAAAATTATTTTTTTTTACGTAATAAATTATTATTATTATTATTATTATTATTATTATTATTATTATTATTATTATTATTATTATTATTATTATTATTATTATTATTATTATTATTATTATTATTATTATTATTATTAATACGATTTTCCAAAAATTTTACATTTTCATAAACTTTAAACAAATTAATTTAAGTAAACTCCTGGAGCGAGTAAAGTAACGCAACGCACACACATATCATTTTTTTCGGTTTTTTATCCTCGTAATAAAAATTAAAGTCAAAATGACCGCATGCGTTTCTCGCGTGAAGGAGGAAAAAAAAAAGAAAAATGACGTCGTCGTTAATGACGTCATAAATAAATAAATAATCACCGTATGTATATAGTTTAACAAAGCTTTGTTTGCATATGTGCGCGTGTGTGTTTTTCAAGCCGTTAAACACTTTATTTAAAAAAATTCTCTTACGAAATTATGCTCATTTACTTTTTTTTTTGGGGGGGGGAAGGGTTTACTATTATTACGTCACAACCAACCTACATTCGAACCTTTTTTCTATCTCTATCTCTCTCTATCTCTTTTTAAACGCGAGAATTTCATTAACCGAAATAAAAAATATTTTATATATCAAACGAAACCTTTTTTTTTTTTTCGTTTGTTTGTTTGTTTGTTTGAAAAATAGTTTTTTAAATGTTTAGCAGAGGTTTTTAAAAAAATAATTCACGATAATTTATTATTTGATAAAAAAAAAAAATGGCGAAGAATTAACGAAAAAAAAATTTTTTGTGTTCCCAACGCGTAAAAAAACAGTAAGCAAAATAAAAAAAAAAAGTTTTGGCTCCATCTGCAATTTTAATATTATCTCGGTGTTTTTTTTTTTGTATTGTTTTACAATCTTTTTTTTTTTCGGGGGGGTCAGTTTTAGGTGATCTCTTGAGAAAAAGTCAATTTGTATTCAAAAGGATGATTCTTTTTAACGTTTTTTCCTCTTTCCATTCTTTCTGGAAAGAAGAAAAAGGAAAAACTTTTTTGTTTACAAAAAAAAAAAAACTTTTAAAAGTATGAATAATTTTTTTTTTTTTTTTTACAATTAGTAATAATAATAATAATATTTTTATCTCTTTCCCGTATATACGTTAATTAATTCTTCTTCTTCTTCCTCCTCCCCCTTTTTTTTTTTTATTAACAAATTTTTTTTCTCCAGTCTGGAGTTTGTAATTAACAACGAATACAGACGACGAGGACGAGGATGATGATTACGTTGTATACTTTTATTAATTTACATTTTATTAAATTTTTTTTTATTGTATTTAAATAAAAAAAACACACGACATATTTTATTTATTTATTTATTTATTTTATTACGTAATAATAATTTATTAAACAATAACAAGTTAAAAAATAAAAAATTTATTACGAATGATTTTTTTTAATAAGTAGGATATTTATCCCGT
>NW_002987848.1:317907-319582 GCF_000006295.1 Pediculus humanus corporis | reverse complement strand
TTTCAAAGGAAAGAAGAAAAAAAATCGCAATTTTTCGTTCATTTTTAATGCCACGATAGTTAAATAATAATAAATTTTAAATCCCTTGTTTATTTTTTAAATGAGTGTCAAGTGACATCGCGATGTCACGTGACAGTTGCTCATTAAACAACAACAAGACTCGAGTCCATTTAAAATTTAAATACCCAGTTAAAGAAATAATTTCATTGGTCGAAATCGGCCGATTCATTTTCCCCGAAGGTAAACGATTATTTCCGTTTATTTTTTTAACGAATTTCAAAATGGCGGACGAAAATACATTTTAAAAAAAATTTTTTTTTAATAACTAATTTAATTTTAAATATAAATTTGATAAAATAACGAACGATTTTATTTTTTTATTATAAAAAAAAAAAAAAAACAATTTAGTTTAATTAATTATATAAAAAAATTTTTGGCGGGAAAATTTAGAATTTAAAATTTAAAAAAATTATTTTTTCGTTATAAAATGAATTATTACGTTTATATGGGTTATTTTTTATTTGGTTGTTTGTTTCATTGTTATAAGTTTGTTATTATCGTTTGTTGTTTGTTTTTGTAATCATTTTGATCGTGGAATTTACACGTTTGTAATCGAATTCGGATTTTAAATGAAAAATAATTCAAAAATTTGTTTTTCTTTCAAAGATTTTTACGACACGTTAACGACATTTTTAAAAAAAATTTTATAACGACAATAAACAAAATATAATAATAATAATAATAATAATAATAATAATAATAATAATAATAATAATAATAATAAAGAGAATGAGAATGATGATGATGATAATGATAATGATATTGAAATGAATGCATTTTATCAGAAAAAAATTTTTTTTGTTACGTTGAGGAGAGATTAAGAAGTAAAATTACACTCTCGGGTGATTTGGAGCCTGAATATATTAAAAGTTACCTGGAGGAAAGAAAGATGATTATCCCACGGGAAATAAAACAAGTTTAAAATATTTTTCCGGTTGCATACCGTTTCTTACCCTTCGCTTCCCTCTCCCCTCCCCCCTCTCTCTTTTTTTTTACCTTTTACTAAAGGAACAAAAAATTTAGTTTGAAACGCGGGTCATTTAAATTTTCAACGTTTTTCCTACCTCACCCACCTGTCCCCTCTTCCCTTCCTCACGATTCCTTTGGCAAACGAAAGGAAAGAAAAGAAAAAAGGAAAAATTTTTTTTTTCATATTTTTTATTATTAATATTGATTTTACGTACTCGCAATTTTTTTTTTAGATTCGGAATATAAAAAATAATAATAATAATAATGCAAAAAGAGGGTAAAAAAATAAAAAAAAAAAATGGGTGACGAGAAAAAAAACCCGAGAAATGAAAATGGAGGGGAAAAAAAAGAAAATTTAAACGCGACGTTTTTTTTTCCTTTGCGAGAGAGAAAGAGAGAGAAAGAAAACAAGAGTAAAAATTTTTTTCCCTTCCAGGTTTACTTAAATTAAAAAAAGAAAAAAAGAATTTTAAATTTTCCTCAAGATACCATTTTGGAGAAAAAAAAAAAAAATTCCAGGCTTAAGGCAAAAAGATATATATATAAAAAAAAAAAGTATCGGATCATTTGCGTTTTCTGTTATCAATTTTTTTCTTACCCTGCATTTTGTTTTTTTTTTTTCATAAAAGTTATTTTAAATGAAAAG
>NW_002987848.1:309716-317640 GCF_000006295.1 Pediculus humanus corporis | reverse complement strand
TAAATTTTTATTATCATTATCATCATCATTATTATTATTCTTTAAAAGTTAGAAAAAAATTAAAAAATTAAACATGAAACATTTCCCCTCCCTTCCCTATCAACATTTTTATTCGTCACGTATCGGTTTTTTATTTTTATTTTTTTTGTGATTTCCGTCATGTTTCATAAAAATATTAACGGAAGTAAAAAGGAAACGGAAGTTAAAAGTTATTAAATAAAAAAAAAAAAAAAGATGGAGTAAAAAAACGGGGAGGATTTTGAAAACTGCGCTTCGGCGGGAACGTGAAAAGGTGGTGGCGTGGGAGGGGAGAAGGGAAAAAAATGGCAACAGCAAAATTAAATTTAGTATTTTATGATTAAATAAATTTATAAAGTTTGCAACATCTTTTTCCTATTATGGAGTTTTCTTATTTTAGCACACTTAAGTGTCATACAAAGTACAAAATTTTAAAAAACTTTTCCTTTTTTTTTTTCCTTAAAATAAGTCTCGCGAAATTTTCCTTTGAATTTTTTTTTTATTATTTACAAACATACACAAAGGAAAAAAAAGAAAATTTTTTTTTTTTTTAAATGTGATACGCTTCGATAAAAATTTTTTTTTTGTTTTTTTTTCGATGTAAAATTTTAAATAAAAACAATAATAATAATGACGTCGATTTAAATTTAAATTTTTTTGTTAATAATAATAATAATAATAGTAATGAATTTAATTAAAAATTGTTATGAAAATCGTCGTGAAGTTTTTTTTAAAATATGGCGGTAACTCAAAAAAAAAAAGTTAAAATTTTTTTTTTTAAAATAGAATCACGTTCACGTACCTTAAAAAAAAAAAATGGAAAAAAGGAAAATTTTGATTAATCACTCGTGGGAAAACTCTGGCTTATAGATAAGATATTGAAAAAAAAAAAAAAAAGCTGACTCGGGTGACACCAAATGGAAAAAAAGGAAAGGGGGGAAAAAAAAAAGAAAAAATGATCAAAAATTTATCGGCTAACTTGAAAACTTTTTTCGTGTTATATAAAACTTACATATTTATTACTTGATTTCGAAGGAAGGAAGGAAGGAAGGGAGCGGGGGAGGGAGGGGGTTGCGAAAATAAAAAAAAATTTTTTTTATACTAAAAAAGAAAATTCGAAAAAAAAAAAAATTTTTTTCGGTTTTTTATTTTTATTTTTTTAATTTTACTCACCTTCATTTTCCCCGACGATTTAAGCTTAAGACAAATTTTAAAATTTTTTTAATTATTTCACTCTCCCCTCCTTTTCTTATCACGTGGCTTAAAAAAATGAGGAATAAAGAAAAGAGGGAGGAGCGTAGTAGAAAGCAATAGGGGAGGGGGGCGTGATGCAATGGAAGGAAGAGAAAAAATTAGGGAGGGAAGTGTATTCACGTAGAAATGGGAGGAGCTTATTGGTGGGGAAATTGTAATTACGGGGAAATGGGAGGAGCTAACGATGAGAAGAAGGAGTAATGAAAAGGAGAATTTGAGGAGAAGTTTTCGATTATTATCATACGGCTTTAAGCATGTTTGTGTGTTGAATGATTCGTTGAATATGAAAATCACCGTGTAAATAATTCGATCAATTGTAAGAACGTCGAGTCTTGTGACACGTCATACAAAAAAAATAAAAAATAATCATTTGTCGAAACTTAAGCGTAAACGAAGGGAAAAAGTCAAATTTTTTTCTTTTTTTTTTCCTTCTCTCTCTCACTCTCTCTCTTTTTTTTTCCACTCATTAATTGAAGACGTGGCATTAAGAATAAAAGTTTCGTTTCTTTCCCTAAATTTTTTTTTTTTTAAATTAACAATAATAAAATTTATTTTTTAATGAAAAGAGAGTAAAAGCCCGAAGCATTAAAAATTTTTTATTTATTTACTTTTTTTTAACATTTTTTCTTTTTTATATTTATTTCATTTAAAAGAGTAGTAATTAGTAATTTTTAATAAATTATTAATAATTAGTTATTAATAATAAATAATAAAAAGTATAATAAATAAATTAATTTACTTGTGAATCTTTTTTGTATTTTTTATTTTAGTACAAAGTTTAATTTAAAGGTAGGGAAAAAAAACCTTTTGGGAAATGTTTTACGTTGTTTTACTAATTTATTGTTAATAAATGCGCTCCAGAGATTCCAAAAATATATATATATTTTAAACGTAAATTTTTTTTTTTTCTCCAGAACGGATGAGAAAAAATTTTAAACCGTTAAAGAAAATAATAATAATAATAATAATTTTATATTATAAAATAAAATTTTTCTTTTTTTTTTATTAATTAAATAAAACGTATCTGGAGAAGACGTTTCGTTACCGAATATTTTCCAAAAAAAAGAAAACATTTATAATAATTTTTGAAAACTAAATTTATAAAAAAAAAAAAGGAAAAGGAAAAAGCTGTTGGTGAAACGAAATAATAATAATAATAATAATAATAATAATAATAATAATAATAATAATAATAATAATAATAATAATAATAATAAAATCAAAATACGAAGAACCGAGTTAGAAAAACATTTTCATTCAACAGTTAAAAAATGTGACAGATTCACGATGGAGAGAAGACAACATATACAATCTTGATGAAAAGAATACGAGAGAGAGAGAGAGGGGGATAGAATGAGAGGGATAGAAAGAAAGAGAGAGTGAGTGAGTGATGAGGGAAGACAGAATAAGAAAGAAAATAAAAAATAATAAAAAAATTAGTAATTGAAAAGAACAAGATGTAAAAAAAAAAAAATGTCAAAAAAGAAAAAAAAATTTTTTTTTTTTAAATAAGAAGTCCTAAGAAAAATTGTTGGAATCTTTCTTATGACCCTCTGGACAGACGACAAAGTTTTTTTTTTTTTTTTACCTCATTCCATCATTTTTTTTCTTCTTCTCTTTAACTCATTTTCCAGCAGGAGAAAAAAAAAGGATTCTGGAGCTGGAGTGACAAAATGAATCATCACCACGGGACCGATATCATAAATATTCTTTCTTTTAACTCTCACATTATTTATGTCTTTGTTATTTTTTTTTCGTTGCGAATTTTTTTTTTTAACCAACGGTAGCCATTTTGTCTTATAGAACTTTTTCATTTAAATTAATGTTTTTTTAGGTTTGTTTGTTTGTTTGTTGTGTTTTTATTTTACCAAAAAATCCCTTCGATGACGATCGATGAATTTGTTTTTTTTTTTTTTTATTACTTTTCCTATTAACATTTATTACTTAAAATTTGATATCGATGCACTAAAAATTAATTCGACAATCAAAATCTAATCAAAAACTTTGACAAAATGGCGACAAAAAAAAATTACTCGAAAATAATAAATTTAACGATATTATTAACGTAATAAAATTTTTATTATTATTTTCTTTTTTTTAGGATTTTTTCTCTCTTCCTTCCTTTCTTTCTTTCTTTCTAAACTTTACAGTCTCCCTAAAAATTTTTATTTATTTATATTTGTTTTTGTCTCTTCCCCTCCTTCCCTCCCCAGCCCCTTCCCCCGAGAAAAGTGACAAATTTTAAAATCGTTCTCGTGTAAAATTTTGAAAAATGAAGAGATTTTTCTCCTTTTTTTTTATTATTATTATTTTTTTTTTTGAAAGAAATACAAAGTTAATTTTTTCCCTTTTTTTATTACGTTCTATTCTTTTTTACTCTCGGTCTATAACAAACAAACAAACAACAACAACAACAACAACAGCAAAAAAAAGGCGTAAAAAAATTTATTGGTTGGAAAAAATTTATTTCAAAAATGAAATGAGTTCTCTTTTAAAAAAATTTTTTTTTTTTTATTTCTTGATGTCAATTTTATAAATATTTCTCTCGTACAACTTTTATTATTATTATTATTATTATTTTTCTTTCTTTTTTTTACTACAACAATAACGACGACAGCAACGACATAAAGTTAAAATAACAGTTAAAAGTTAACAATAATAAAAAAAGAAAAAAAAATCTCCCAAAAAGTTTTCCCATGATAAATCGTTTTTAATATTTTAAATTAATGGACAACAAAAATAAAAACAATATTTTTAATTTTTTCAATAGATCTATACTTTTATAAACTTTACGCTATTTATATACATATAATAGATAAATTCAAAACTATAAAATAACGCGCTATAAATACAAAATACTATATAAAAGTTAAAAATTATTGTTTTCTAAAATTATTTTTTAGCTTTGTTAATTTTTTTTTTTTTTTTCTTTTGAAACTTCGAATCGATTAATATTTACATTTTTTTATTATTATTTTGTAATACCAAACAAACAACAAACAAACAAACATGACAACAAGAAAACAAAAACAAAAACAAATAATAATCGATAATACAATATTATATTCCATGCAATAAAGGCATATTTGATTAAAAATTCTTCTTCAATCTGATTGGTTGATATTTTTTGTGACGTCATTATAACACGTGATTTATTCCTTTAAAAATTTCTCGGAATTCTATAAAATAAACAAGTGCGAGTAGTTTTAAATGAAAAAAATGATTTAAAAAAAATTTTTAACGTTTTTTTTTTTTAATAATAATAATTATTATTATTATTAAACGCAACCAACAATAAAATTTGCTAGAATAAATTTATGTAAGTATTTCAAAGAGACTTTATTTATATATATATATATTTAACATTGGACAACATCGTTTTATGTAAATGATTTGATAAAACGATGAGAAATTCGTGACTCAAGTTATTATTATTATTATTATTATTATGACTACCATTTGAAAGTTTATTTACAAATGTGTCAGTTTCTCTCTTTCTCTCTATTTAAAACTTTAAAGTTGAAATAATTTTTGTTATAACATTATGGAATTGAAATTTAAACAATCAAAAATGTTTAGAAAACTAAAAAATAATTTTTTTTTAAATTTTTTTTTATACTAATCGATATTTAAAACGATCGATCGAACTTTCTAGAATTTTTTTTTTGCATTTCTTACACGTGTAAAGTAAAACGTAAAAGGACGTCACAAAAATAAATTTTAATTGATGGTAAAATTTCAAAGTTTAATTGTTTCAAATTTAAAAATTGTTTTTTTTTTTTTGCTTTTTTAATTGAAAAAAAAAACAGAGTCGGAAAATTCAAAGGAAAAGAATAAAAGGAAAAATGAAAAAAAAATGAGTAAAAAAAGAGGGGGGAGGAAGAGGAGGGAAAGGCAAATAAAACAAATAAAGGTTAAAAAAAAAAATTCTTTTTTTTCTTGTTTTTTTTTTTCGTTTTTGTTTCGTAATAATAATAATAATGATAATAAAACATTCGAACAATGTAAAGCGAAAAAAAAAACCGGAAACGATTTTATTATCATTATCATCATCATTATTATTTTTGTTTTTTTTTTTTTTTATCGAATCCTTTTGTTTCGCATCGTTTTTTTTTTTTAACAATTAACGTATCAATACATTTTTTTTTTATTTTAAAAAACAAAAAACAAAAGTCACGAGGTTTTAAAAACTCCTCCCCTCTATACGTAGGCTAATGACCTTTTTATTTATAAATATGTCGGTGGGCGGAGAAAAGGCGAAGTGACGTTTAGTGAAAGGAGATGGGGGAGGGAGAGAGCGAGAGAAAAATGGAAAGCGAGAGAGAGAGAGAGAGAGGGGGAAAGGTAGAAAATATTATAAATAATTTTTTTTTTTTACGTTTTCCGCCATTGAATTCTACCATAGGAAAATAATTTATTTACAAGGGGAGAGGAAAATTTTTTTTTTTCACTCGTCGTTTTCGATTTACGAAATGAGGAGTAGTAGGAAAAAAAAAAATTCACGAGAATAAAAGAGAGGATGGGAGGATGGGGGGCAGGGAAATATTTTCAATAAAAATAATAATAAAAAATTTTTTTTTTTTTTTAATAATAAAAATTTTTTAAATTTTTAAAATCTTTCGTCGGTGTAAAAAAAAAAAAAAAAAAAAATTTTTATTCGTCGCTGCGTTAAGGGCTGCGGTTCCTGTAGGTTAACCTCATAAAAAAAATTTTTTTTTTTTAAACACTTTTTACCCCGTAAGACGTTAAACTATTAATTCTTTTTCCTTTTTTTTTTTTTAATTGATACTTTCAGGTACAATTTCTTCAGCAAAAAATATTTCTTTCGAATCAGCCCCAAAACCGCCAAAAATCGAATCAATCAATAAATTTAAAAAAAATAAACAATTTCATCCGTTCTTTCTTTTTTTCTCCATTCGCTTATTTCTATCATCATTAATTATTATAATTATATCATCATTTATTATTATTATTATTTCTCCAGATTTTTAATTTTCAATAAAATTCCAAAACCTTTTCTAATATATTCAATTGAATAGTCAAAAGAGACAAAAAGGAAAGAAAAAAAAAGGGGGAGGAAAATTTTTTTTTTTTTTAATTAAATTATTTAAACTTTTATTATTATTATTACTATTATCATTATTATCAATTAGTTTTAATTTTTTTTTAAGGCAGTTGCCTTTAAATTCGTAATTCATTTTTTATTTCTTAAACTTATAGATTCATTTTAATAAAAAAAAAAAGAAAATATATCGATTAGAAAATTGTATTTTTTAGTTTTCTGTCAATTTAAAGTCTTATACGTCATCCCGGTTATTCCCAATGAGAAAAAGAAAAAAAGGAAAAAGGAAACGGGGAAAGAGAAAAAAAATTTAAAAAAAAAAAAAGTTTTATAAAGTTTTTTTTTTTTTTTTTAAAAGAACAAACGATTCCAAAGTGAAAAATTACATTATATAATTTATTTCTCCAGGAAACGTAATAATTTTGTTATATATATATTGTTATATTCGGTTCGTTCTTTATTTTTGTAAGTAATGAACAAGCACTTAAAACTATCACAAAACTAATATTAATAAACAAGAACTTATTACAGCTAGACTAAAAATCAAATGAACCAACGCCAAGCTGTGTAGCTTGCCTATATTACTTTGGTCTTTCGTCAGTCAACTGTTTCGAACGAGCAACAATGGGAACTAGCAAACACTTGCAAATAAAATAAAAGAAGGAGTCTTTAGAAGCTTCGCTTCTAAAGAAGAACAATTCGAGTTCGTCGCCAGTCTTTTGTTTATAAAAATTTGAAAATGTGAATATTGAGTACGGGATCATAACACCTCCCCCCTTAAGACGGAAAACAATTATTTGAAAAAGAATTTGTTTTCTCCTCTTGTTTGGATTTGACAGCTTCCTATGTCGGGTTCTGAATGGTTCCGTCCAGGTTGAAACTCCTTGAGTAGTAGTAGGTGCTATGTCTTCTGTATGGTAGACTGTTGTATCTCTTCACATTGGCTTCTTATCAGGAACATAATTTTAAGCTTTATAGCTGCAAGTAGTAGAACCTTTCCTAGGCAATACTCGTTAGTGAACAATGTTACATAAAGAGTAAAGATAAAAGAATAAAATCAAAAGACATGAAATTCGAAACAAAATTGACATAAGTTCTGAAAAATACAAGAATTGTATATAGGAAACATAAATAATGATTAGAAAAAGAATAAATGGATTAATAATAAAATAAATGATGATTAGCTATATGGGAAAATAAAAGGATTAAATTATTATTATTTTGGATTTCTCTCTTTAGATCAACTACCCAGAACACGGTTTTGTGTTGTTAACATGATAAGTAACTAATTTGTTACGGATTTTTAATAAACGTTATTCCCAGATATTTTCTTGATCTCGTATGGGCCTTTAAATTCAGGACTAAGTTTTTTATTTAGATTTCCTCTTGCTAATTTTTGACTGATTTGAATCTTCTCTTTTTCATTAGACGATAGGTGAACTTTACTTAGTAAAAATAGCTTTACCTCAGGAATACTCTCTTCGTGAAAATCGGTTGACATAAGAATGGATGCTTTCTTCCTAGATTTCTTGGTACTGGATTCCATTTCCGCTTTTTAGTATGCTTCCCAAAATTATGCTTGTGAATTTT
>NW_002987848.1:292683-305736 GCF_000006295.1 Pediculus humanus corporis | reverse complement strand
TAAACAAATTTCATCCGTTCTTTCTTTTTTTCTCCATTCGCTTATTTCTATCATCATTTATTATTATTATTATTTCTCCAGATTTTTAATTTTCAATAAAATTCCAAAACCTTTTCTAATATATTTAATTGAGTAGTCAAAAGAGACAAAAAGAAAAGAAAAAAAAAGGGGGAGGAAAATTTTTTTTTTTTTTAATTAAATTATTTAAACTTTTATTATTATTATTACTATTATCATTATTATCAATTTGTTTTTTGCCTTTAATTTTTTTTAAAGGCAGTTGCCTTTAAATTCGTAATTCATTTTTTATTTCTTAAACTTATAGATTCTTTTTAATAAAAAAAAAAAAAGAAAATATATCGATTAGAAAATTGTATTTTTTAGTTTTCTGTCAATTTAAAGTCTTATACGTCATCCCGGTTATTCCCAATGAGAAAAAGAAAAAAAGGAAAAAGGAAACGGGGGAAAGAGAAAAAAAATTTAAAAAAAAAAAAAGTTTTATAAAGTTTTTTTTTTTTTTTTTAAAAGAACAAACGATTCCAAAGTGAAAAATTACATTATATAATTTATTTCTCCAGGAAACGTAATAATTTTGTTATATATATATATAAAAAAAAGAAAGAAAATTATAACTTTATAATTTTTTTCTTTACCTTTAATTATTATTATTATTATTATTATTATTGATTTATTTACAGTAAAAAAATTTTTTTCTAGATATTAAACATATTTTTTTCTTCTTATAATTATTAAACGTTTCCTTTTAGAATTTTCTAGGGAGAAAATTGTTTTTTTTGTTTGTTTGTTAGTTTGTATCCAAAAGCTAACATTAAATTTCATTTTTTTTCGCATCCGAAAGCTAAACATTAAATTTCATTTTTCCGTTAAAAAAAAAAACATTTCCTACGTTAAAACTAATAATAATAATAGCGATTATAATAATAATTTTATTTATTTAAAAAAAAAATTAATTTAAGTATAAGAAAATTATACTCCAGTTTTTTTTTTTTTTAAATTTCCAGATTTTTCTCCCCCCCCCTCAAAAAAAAAAGGAAAATTTTTTAGCTTTTCCGGGTGTTTTTTTTCGTTTTTTTTACTAATCGAATCGAATCGAAATTTTCAAATGTCAAACTCAGAATTTTTTTTTTTTCTTTTTTCCAAAATTACAGAAAAAAAAGAGATGAGGAGTGAGGTGGAGGGAGAAGTGGGAGAGGTTGTAGGGGGAGGGAAAAAGGAAACGTTCGTCGTTTAATTTAATTATTTACTTATTTATTTTATTTATTTTTTTTTTTGCCTTCGAGAATTAAATAAATATGGCGTCGATAGTTTTTGTTTTTTAGAAAAATAAATAATAAGCAAATTACGTCGTTTTTCCTTAGGGAGTTTTTTGGAGGGGGAGGAGGGAGAAAAGCAAATTCGGAAAATAAAATAAAACAGGAAATATTTCTCATTATTATGAAGACGATGACTTTTTTTTTTTAATATCGGAGCGATTATTTAAAAATACCGAAACGATATTTATTATTATTATTATTATTATTATTATTATTACGTAATCTTAAAGAAGTAGAAGGAAAAGAAGGAAGTTTTCATTTCAGGTTTAAAATTTAAAAAAAAAAAAAAGAGAGAGAGAGAGAGAAACGGATGTTTACACGAATGAGATAGAAACGAAAATAGGAAAATGTTTTTTATATGTAAAACTTTTTGTAAACTTTGGTTTATGTTATGTTTTCATTCATTCCCCCCACCGAACGTTTTTTAAACTATCAACCTCCTCACCCTTCCCCTCCCAATCCATCCGAAAGAAAAATCATATTCTAAGCATTATTAATAACGAAAAATGACGATGATAATGATAAAACGACGATATCAAAAAAATTCATATTGGGATTAGTAAAAAAAAAAAAAAAAAAAAAATTTCTCATTGGTCGATCGTTGAGTCTTTCGATTTTATTTTTTTTTCCTGTTTTCATTCTCTATGAAATTGTTTATTATTAAATAAATAAATAAATAAATAAATTTGTTTCGTTTTTATTTATTTATTTATTTATTGGCGACTAATTTAAATTCGACTTTAATGTTTTTTTTTTTTTTGTTAAAAAACCTTAGGTTCCATTTTGTTTATTTTTTTTTCTTTTTTTTTGTATTTATTTTCGGGCGATGGGTCGTTAAAAAAGGAAAAAAAGGAACAAAAGGAAAAGCGAAAAAGAAAAAGAGAAAAAAAAAGAAAAGCAAAAAAAAAAATTTTTTTTTTTTATTGGGTTGTGCTTTCCGGCTAATGAAAAAAAAAAGAAAAAAATTTTTTTTTTTTTGTAATGAAAGATGATTGGATTTATCAAAAGCTGATTATAAGAAAATAACGGTATTTTATATTTTTCCTTTTTTTTTTTAAATATTTAAATATTCATTGATCTTTACCCTGAATTTTATTTTATTTTTTTCTCCAGTTTTTTTTATTTTTATAATTATTAATTCCAGTAAAATAAATTCATTAAATTATTATTATTATTATTATTATTATTATTATTATTATTATTATTATTATTATCATCATCGTTATCAGTATATTTTAATCAACGAAAGATTTTTTTTTTTAATCGAAAAATTTTTTTTTTATTTGAATTGCCTCGAGTCGTAAATTCGAGAAAAAAGAAAGAAAATCTAAAAAAAGAAATAGCGTTTCGAAAATTATTATTATTATTATTATTTTAATGTTTATGTTGGTAATAGGTGGCGGTGTATAAATATATACCGGAAACCAATAAAAAAAAAAAACGAGACGACAGATAGAAAATAAAATTTTTGATTTGGCAAACACAACGATAATGATGGCCAATTCGTAATGGAATTATTGTCGACATTTTTTTTTTTTATTTGACGAAAACTCCTCCTCCTTCCTGTCCTTTTTCCCTTCCCGTTTCCTCTCCTTTCTCGAAAGAAAATATGTTTCCCTTTGATAAAAGTAAATATTTTAAATCCCTCCTCTCCTTCCACAACTCCTCCTTTCAAATTTTTTATTACAAAAATTTCATTCCAAAAAAAAAATTTTTCTTTTTTTCTAATTTAACCTTTAACCTTTTATATTAAAAATAAAAGTAGAATGAAGGGAAAAGATAGAGTGGAGGGAATTAGTAATTAATTACCGAAATTAATCAAGGTTTAATTATTATTATTATTAGTTTTTTTTTTAGATGATCAATTATTACTAAAAAAAATTAATATTTAGTCATTAGTAGAGATTTAAAAAAAACTTTTTAAATAAATCAAACGTGGAAAAGGTTTTTTGAAAAAACCTGGGGAGAAAGGGAGGGGTTTTCCAATTGGACTTTTATTATTAACCCTTTTTTACACTCGAGAAAATCTCGGAAAATTAATAATAATAATAATAATAATAAATATTAATTCGTTAATTGAAATTATTTTTCATTTATCAGAGAAGAAGAATGATGACCGTATTCGTTCGTACGACGGTATGACGTAAAATTAATTATTTAAAATAATAATAATAATAAAAATAATTTCATTTATCACTATTATTATTATTATTATTATCATCGTTATCGGTAAAAGGTTTATGACGTCATAAAATAATTAAAATAATAATTTTTAAATTCGAAATTAATTTATCGATGAAATTTTTCACTTTTTAAAAAACGAAAATAATTTTTTATAATTTTATTTATAAGAATTTTTTATCGAGTGATTGATTGATTGATTGATTGATTGACTGATTGGTTGTTACATTGAATGAATAAATGAATGAATGAATGAATTTTTTTTTTCATTTTGTTTTTAATTTCGTAAGTTTTAATATAAATACGCAAACGGGGGGGGGGGGGGGAAAAACTAAAAATACACGAAACGGAGAAAAAAAATTTTTTTTAGCTTTCACAAAAGGATTTTAATAATGATAATAATAATAATAATAATAATAATAATAATAATAATAATAATAATATTAAAGTTTAGTATGATTATCATCATCATCGTTATTTCTTTTATAAGAACATTTATATTCGTAAAGAAAAAATTTTTTTTTGCTTTTATTTTTTAAAATAATTAAAATGCTAACTAAAAAAAAAAAAAGAGGAAAAAGAAAAAAAGGAAAAGTAAAAAGGAAATGATGGGAAGAAAAAAAGGAAATTAGAAGCGATTATGAATAAACAAACGATGATAAAAGGAAACTTAGTGATAGAACAACAACAACAACAACAACCCCTTCGTTTGTTTTAAATACGCGCCAAAAACGGCGGAAAATGTTTTTTTTTTTTTTTTTACAAAGGAAACGTATACAAATGATGACGTAACGCTAATGTTTTTCGTCGTTTTTTAAAAAAAAAAATCATTAAAAATTAACTGTAAAAAAAAATAATTTTTTTCATCTTTTGTTTGTTTCCTGGATTTAAATATGTCGACCATCCCGCACAAACAACAAATGATGGGGACAACAACAAACAATCACATACGCGAAACGTAATTTAATTTATTTCAACAAATTAATTCCCTTATATGAATTTTTTTTTACATTCGACTCACGACGAGTTATTCTCTTTTTTTTAATTATAATAATAATAATAATATTTTTTTAAAATTACATGATAACGTCTGATAAATGATACAAACATCTGTAAAAAATATAAAATTTAAAAGCGGCGTTAAAATAATGAAAAATGTCTTTTACGGTTAAAAAAAAAACCATTTTCTAACCTAAAATTTATTACCACAGTTTTTTTTTTTTTTTTTACGTTAAAAATTTTATAAATTCATTTTTAAAAAAAATAAAATTGGTTTTTTTCTTTTTATATACCGGATACGCTCCTGCCGAGCGTCCATGAATTACGTCATTAAAAAGAGAGAAAGAGTAGTAGAGAAACGAATCGTTTTTTTTTTTTTTTCGTTAAATTTATACTCGTAATTAATTTATTATCATTATTATAATTAAAATAAAATTATTATTATTATTTGTTTTCAGGCGTTTACTGCCACCTGAATCTCCAGCAAATAGACGGCCCTGCATTTACAACAGCCGGTAAAACATATAAAGTCGTTACGCAAGATACAATCGTTTTACCCTGTGACGTCATTAATTTGGGTGAGAATTTTTTTTCTATTTTTTTTTTTCTTTTTTGACGTTTGGGAATGAAAATTTTTGTTTTTTTTTTCTCCAAAAAAAGGAAATTACGTTTTGGTATGGAAAAGAGGAATCGCAGTACTTACCGCTGGAACTGTTAAAGTGACTCCAGATCCGAGAATTCAATTAATCGACGGTTATAATTTACAAATACGAGACGTGCAAACTCACGATGCTGGAAATTACATATGTCAAATCGGTACCATGGTACCATTGGAAATAACTCACACTCTCGAAATACTCGGTGAGTTTATTTATTTATTTATTTATTTATATAAATCCAAATCAGGACCGAATCTAAAATTTTGGCACGAGTAAAAAAAAAGAAATGTACGACGTAGACGACGTACGAAAAACTTTTAAGGGTAAAAATTAATGAAGGGTGAAAAGGTGGAAAGGGAAGAAAGAATGAGACAGAGAGAGAAAGAAAAAAAATATATATATAGATTCATAAATAAATAATAAATTTTATATCGTGATATATATATATAGTTATTATTATTATTATTATTATTGTTATAAAAAGTCATAGATAAAGAAAAACAATCGAAAAAGCGGAAGTGGAAATGTAAAAAAAAAATAAGGCGAGGGAATATATGATTTCCATTTGAAAGGATTTTTTGACATTTGAATTTAGATGTTTTTTTTTTTTTTTTGGTTGATTAACCACCGTTTTTACTCTTTTCTTTCCTTTTACTCTCTCTCTCTCTCTTTCCTTTTAACTTTTACTAACCATTTTCCTATTTATTTCGACGTTTTTACGCACATGCACGCAACCAAAAAATATATATAATAATAAACAAAAAAAAGATTTTAACGTCTTTTTTTTTCGTGACGTCACAGTTGTTGTTTTTCCCGGTAAAAAAAAAAAAAAACGGATTCGATCGAAAGAAGAAAAGAAAATTATTTTTATCCGTGTGTAAATAACAACACTACCTCCTCCCACCCCACCTCAATTAATTATAAAAAAAAACGTAAACAAATTTTTATTTTTATTTTTTGTCGTCTGCTTTTTTGTTTTTGTTTTTGTTTTCATCCGATTAAAAGAATCGTTGTTGTTGTTGTCGATTCTTTTAAATTTAAAAACATTTTTTTTTAATTTTTGCGGTTGGTGTCGTCATAGTCGATGACGTCACATTCCCTCCGCCATTTTTTTTTCTCTCTATTATTTATTTTTTCAAATAAATCATAAAAAAGTTTTTTTTATTTTTAAAAAAAATTTTCCACAACGAAACCCGAAATTTTTTTTTTTATTTTATTTTTTTCGGCGGGGGGAGAGGAGTGAGGGGGAGGGGAAGGAAGGAGGGAAAATGAGAAAATTTTTTTCTCTGCTGTTGTTGATTTTGCAGTTACGACGGATAAAAAAATTTTATAATTATAATAAATGGAATTCAACCTTTTTGAAAAAAAAAAAAATTAAATAAATAATAAATTTTTTTTAAAACTAAAGTTAATGAAATGAATGACATCATTGTTTATTATAAGACCCCCAAAGGATTTTCTCTTTTACTTTTCCTTCCGCTTCCACCTCCCTCCTCCCCTCTATCTCTCTCTCTTTCTCTTTCGCCGCAGCAGCATCATCATCACGAAAATGGGTCGAACGAACTAAATAATATATATAAATTGAAAAAAAAAAATTTTTTTCTCATCCAGGTACTCTTTTTTTTTTTTGTTGTCACACATAAAAGCGCAAATTTATTGTCCTTTTTCCGCAAAAGTTAACAACAGCAACAGCAAAAAAAAAAAAAAAGAAAAACCGAAATGCAAATTATGACTTTTTTCACGCAACTTTAATACGTATAAATGAAATTTTAAATTTATTGTTGTTGCTCTTTTTTTTTTTTTTTTTAACTTTTGACTTTTTTTTCTTTCTTGCGGTTTCCTATCCAGAATAAAAAAATATTTATATTTTTCCAGGAAAATTATATATATATATATATATATATTTATCCAGTACGTATATTTTTTTTCCAGAATTGAAATTTTTGTGCGTTTGGAAATTGGATTTAACTAATCTTGTAGTTTTATTAAATTACGATCCATTTCTCGTGCAAAAAAATAAATGTCAAAATTATCAATAAATTATCATCATTATTATCATTATTATTATTATTACTATTATTATTATTATCATTATCATCGTAGTAATAATTTTCTTTTTTTAAACGACGTGTTTTTTTTTTTTTTAATATTTTTGAAATTTTTTATTTTTGTTTTACTTCCTGGAATCATCCTTTAGATAGAGTTTTTTTTTTCAGTTGGTTCCAGGATTTTTATATAAATTTCCAGCCGGAAATGTTCGATGGTCAAACATGAAAAAAAAATTTTATTCTTAACTTTTCTCATTCTTATTAATTTTAAAATAATGATGGTAATAATAACAATAATTAAGGTTATGGAAAAAAAAAAAAAAGGTTTTTAGATTCTGTCACGTGACGTTCGAATCTCAATCGCCCTTCCCCCTTAAAATAAATGAAAAGTCGCCATTTTTTTTTTTTTTTAAAACGTCAAAACAAAAAAAATAAAATTGTTTAAATGTTAAAGTCGAAACCTTTTATAACGACGAAAAAGGTTCGTTGGAAGGTTTTAAAAATTAATTTTTTTTTTTTTTTTTTGAATTATGTTTTACGTATTTTGATTTATTATTATTATTATTATTAATAATTTTTTCGAACTTTTATGTTGTTTTTGTCGTTGTTGTGTGTTGACTTTGACATTGTTTTTATTTTATTTGATTTTATGTTTAATAACAAAAGTTTAACAAAAAAAAGGTTTTGTTGTTGTTGTTCCCTTTTTTTTTTTGTTTTCTCAACAACAAACACGAACACACAACATTCAATTCAAAAATAAATTTTTTTTTTTTTTTTTTTCCCCGAGATATTTTATAATGCGAATCGAAAAAGCAAAAAAAAAAAAAAAATAGTCGTGCCATTAGAAAGAATCAGAGAACCGGAAACATTTTGATGGAATAAAGAGCTTTTCAAGTGGCGAAAAAGAGAGAGAGAGAGAGAGAGAGAGAGTGAGATAGAGAGGAGGGAAAAAAATAGCGTTAATTTTTACTACATTTTTTTTTTTTCCCTCCATAAAAATAACAAGTGATGAGATTGAAAGGAGATGAGGAGATAAACGTGGGAGGGAAAGGGGGGCGGGAGGGAACCGTAGGGGCCGGAGCTGAAAGATGTAAGTGAAAAGCATAAATTCGTTTTTTTTTTTTTTTAAAATAATAATAATAATTTTTTTTCATATCTGTCGCCGTTAATGGAATCGTTTTCGACAAAAAAAAAAGGGGAGGGGAGGAGATGGGAGAATAAAATGGAAAAAAAAAAATTTTTTTTTTTTAATATTTTTTTCTCACCTTTTTATTCACCGACAACCGCCACCACCTCCCTCCCCACCTTTGCCTCCCCGCCAAAATAAATAAAGCATTCGAAAAAAAAAAAAGAAAATTTTTTTTACTGGAGAAAATTTAATTATAAATAAATTCAAATGTCAATGGGACACAAATGAAGTAAATTTAATTTTATTTATATATAATATATAGCAACAACAAAAAAAGTTTTTATTTACTATAATAATATAGCGCTATAATTTTTTTTTTATTTTTAATATAATTAAAAAAAATAATAATAGAAAATTAATTTTTTATAAAGAAAAACTTAAAAAAATTGAAATGAGATAACAAAAGCTTTTTTCTTTTTTTTTTTATTAACCCAGGAGACATGCATTTCGGTCTAACCTCCCTCTCCACCCGGTAGTAGGGAGAGTGTGGGGAGACTCAGCCGAAGCCACTACTCCTGGACATGTTTTACCTTCCTTTTTCCCGGAGAAAGGGGCTTTCGCGGGAGTACCTGCTTTTCACCCACTCCTGAGCCAGAACCATCAGGTTCATACTCGCGAAAATGGAAAGATCCCCCTGAGGAAGATCCCCGTACTCCCCCTCTTTCCTTCAAAAGACAGTCCTGAGCTGCCACCATCGTTCCTGCCTCTTCCAGAGAAAGAGAGAGAAATATGTCCGAGATCGTGAATCTCGTTGATCGTTCATTTCTCTTCTTTTCATGTCGTAGCTCCGCATTTATCCTATTTTAGATCCTATTTTAGACTCACTCTCTCAAACAAGGGTCGGCACATCCCCAATGCTTCAAAAGGGTACTGGGTCACACTTATCCCCTAATGTAGGTACAGGACAAGCTGATATTGAATTCCCACTCCCAAGATTTGAACCCACGGCTCTCTCAACTCGGTGACTTTTTCGGTTTTAAGCTGGCGACCTTGAGCTCCCCTAAGGCATCCAACTTTAAGATTTATCCCAATGTGTGAAACCCAATCCCAGAACCCCCCCCCCTAAAACATTCTCTATACCATCCTCCGAGTAGTTGAATTATAGGAGTACATCATCACTTCCGGCTGAGATAATAAAACCTTTGTTTGAATTTTTTCCTTTTTCCCCCGCTTTTCTGAATTCGAATTTTTTTTTTTTTTAATGGAGTCCGAAATAGAAAAAAAATTTTTTTTTTTTTTTAAATTTATTCGTTTTCACGGATAATTAATAAAAAAATTTTAAAAATCGTTAATTAATTTCATATTAATAACCGAAAAGTAAAAAAAAAAAAAAAAGAAAATTTGCTGGAGAAAACGCGCGGTCTGGAGAAGAATAATAATAAAAGTTTTTTTTTATTTTATTATTTTATGAATTTTTATGTAATTAATAATAAAACGGTAAATTTAAGTTTTTTTTTCCAGTTTTTTTTCTCTCTTTTTTTCTGGAGAAGGGGAGGCGGAGATAGGAAGAGGGAGGGGAAGAAGAAGGTTTCCAGTATTGATTTCTTTCCGTCGCCGTAATTTCGGATCCGAAAGAATATTTCAAAACCGACTCCCCGCAAAAAATAATAATAATAAATCTTATGATGTTTCGGATTCTTTATACATTATCAACTTTTTTTTTTTTATTCTTTTTCTCCAGCAAAAAAAAAAAATTTTTTTTGCTGGAGAATATGGATTAAAGAGCTATTAATGTAGAGTGAGAGAGAGAGAAAGAGAAAACGATATACGTGGAAATAGATATTAAAAAAAAAAAAAAAATCGGAAAGGAATGAGGCAAATGATATGGGTGGAGGGGGGAGGGACGAAAGCAAAAAAAAGAAAATCCTGGAGAAAAAGGAAGTTAAAAAGGCAGAAAAATGAAAAATGATATTGAAAAAAATAAATAAAATAAATGACCGTAATGTTTATATTTATATATTTATGTACGTTATTTATTTATTTATTTTTGAAAATTAATAAGTTCCAGAATATATCATTTTCCCTTCTCCTCTTCCTCCCTTTTTCCATTCTTTAAATTTTCCTTAAATAATTTTTTTTTCTCCCTTCTCCACACCTTTTATTTATTGTCCTTATCATTTTTCTTAGTTTTTTTTTTTACTTCGCGATTTCAGGTACAATTCAAAATTTGTTGGAATCATCATCGTTTCATTCCAGAAAATATTTTCCAGGATGAATATTTTAATCCCTTCGGTAAAATTTATATAAAAAAAAAATTTTTTACGGTTTCATCTTCCAGCATATCGAACGTATAAAAAATTTTAAATTTTTTCTGTCTCTTTTCCTCCATTTTCCTAACGCCATTTTTTTTGTTTGTTTGGATAAGATTCGTCACGTCCGGTAGGATTTTCGTCTGGAACAAACGCAAATATTTCCATGACGTCATATTTGTTCGTTGATTACGTTTAACCCCTTGTACCAAAATTTTAAAATTCACCACTAAAAATTAAATTCTTTTTTTCTCTCCATCGTACTAATCATCATCATCATTATTATTATTAACGCGACTGATATGTCAGACTCCAAAACGCTGGAAAAAAAATTTTTTTGCGGAAAATGTTCATCAAAGGAAAAAAAAAAAAAATTGTTAATGAAAATTATTAAAGTCCCACGCTTTTTTTCTCTCTCTTCTTTATCTTCGTCATTTCCCGCAGTCCTTCCTCCCTTTTCCACCTCCGGGAAAGGAAGGTGGGAGGAGGGGGGGACTGGAGAAGATGAAGGAAAAAAAAAATTAATTAAAACTGTCAGGTTGACTGTCAGCTAATGTAAAACAACAAAAACTGTTCCCGACGGGTTTTTTTTCTTTCAAATGCAGAAAATTCTTTTGTACTTTTATGATCGCAAAAAAAAAAACCTTAAAACCTTAAAATAAATAAATAATAAACTTAGCACACATACAAACAAACAAACGAACAAACGCAAACACGTACAAACAGTATAAGAGTTTATTAAAAAAAAAAAAATTCTGACGTTTAATTATAACGCGAGGAGATTATTTAAACAAAATGGAGAAGTTTAGTAATTTATAAAATTAAGTCTTTTCTCCCCTCCCTCCCCCCGTTTTTCTGCTGGAATTTTTTTTTTTATTTACTCGTATTATCATTTGTGATTTCGTAGCGTATTGAAATTTAAATAAATAAAAAAAACGGAAGGGATTCCAGTCATTCGAATTATTTTCTTTGGAAAAGGCAAGGCAAGAAAAAAAACAAATTGAAATTCATCGGTAATTTTTTCTCGTGCCACTTTTATCGTGTCAGTAAGAAATTCTTTTTTCTTTCTCTCGATTCGAATTTCAAATACTTTACATCAGTGAATTTTCTTGTCTCATTTTTTCTTTTTTTTTTTTTTACTCGGAAAACTTTTTTTTTTCTTTTTTCTTATACTTTTGCCACGGTTAATCGCAAAGACGTTTTCTCCAGCAAAAAAAAAAAAACTTTTATCAACCGGAATTCTTTTCTTATCGTGTTTAATTATCCGTATAAATTATTATAGGTGAATTTATATAATGGATAATTAAAAAAAAAAAAAGAAAGAAAAGTTCTCCAGTTTTTTTAAAAATTATTTTAACGTAAAAAAAAAGATAGTTAGTTACACGACGTTTTCTTACGTCTCACAGGTATATGAATAAAATTAAATTTACTTGATTGATTTATTTATTTCTTTAATTTTTTTTCTTTTTTTTTTAATTTCTTTAAATGTAAGAACGAAAAAAAAAGTTTTTTTATTTTAATTAGATTTAAAAGAAGAAATTTTTTTTTCGTCGTCTATTGCCACGATCATTAATTCAAACACACGCAAAAAAAAAAAAAAATTTTTTTTATTACGTTTAAATTAATTAAATTTTGTACGCCTCCCCATAATATTTATTTAATAATTTTTTTCAGTGCCACCGAGAATACATCACGTCACTTCCGGCGGAAATGTTGAAGTTAAAAAAGGTCAAACGGTTACGTTAGAATGTCGTGCATCTGGAAATCCAGTTCCGTCCGTCGCATGGAGTCGAAAGGTAACATATTTATTATTATTATCATTATTAATTTGATGATTTTTTTTAACGGTTCGGAAAATTTTTCATTTATTTATTATTAACATCGACATATTTTCTTTTTTTTTTACGTCGTCGTCTGCTTGTTTTTTTTTTTTTCGTCTGCTAGTTTTTTTTTCATCTTTTTTTCTTCATTTCTTCGCATCCTTTTTTATTAACGACGCTTCTTCCCCTTTCCCCCTCTCCTTCTTTTTCAAATCGTCCTCGTTACATTATCCTTTTCGACATGTGTTATCATTATTGAAAAAGTAGAAAAAGTTCACGCGCACTCATGCACTCACGCATTCTATTTTTTCGTACGCCTATAATTAATCCCCGAAAACTCATTAAAATTGTTTTAATTAACGTAACCTTTATTATAACTTATACATTTATATATAAATAAACAATGTCAAAGAAAATTTTAAGTTTTCCCGCGTTTTCCTATTCTTCCACTTCCTCTCTCTAACCACCCACGCCTCTCCTCTCGCCCTCCCATCCCCCTCCCCCCGTTATTTATATAAAATAAAATTTATTCTCTCGAGATTGTATATATATATAATTTAATAATTTTCCTTAT